>NW_022324894.1:0-4082 GCF_002776525.5 Piliocolobus tephrosceles | reverse complement strand
AGGAGCTACCAAATATCACATGGCAGAATCCACGACAAGACTCTCAGAAAAGTGTTCCAAGGAGGGAAGGGTGGAACTCTGTGTGATGAAGCCACACATCAGAAAGCAATCTCTCAGAAAGCTATTGTTTAGTTGTTCTTTGAGGATACTTGCTTTTTCACAATGGGCCCGAATTGGCTCCCAAATATGACTGGGCAGGTTCCACGAAAAGAGGGTTAGCAAACTGCTTCCTGAGGAATAAGTTGTAACTCTTTGAGGTGAATTCAGAGATCATGAAGAAATTTCTCAGAAAGCTTCTCTCACATTTTGAAGTGATGATATTTCCTTTATCAGCATAGGACTCAAAGCCATCCAAAGTAACCTTTCTTAGTTTCTTCAAAGACAGTGTTAAAGGCCTGCTCCATGAAACATAAGTGTAACTCTGTGAGTTGAATTCACATATCAACAAGAAGTTTCTAAGGTACCTTCCTTCTAGTTTTCATAGGAGTATATTTTCTTTGTCACAATTAGCTTCACTGCGCTAAGAAATATCCCATTGCAGATTTCCAGAAAACTGTGTTGGCAAACTGTTGGCTGAAGAGAAACGTGTAACTCGGTGAGTTGCATTCACACATTGCAATGCAGTTTCTCAGAAGGGTTCTTTCCAGTGTCCGTCTGAGGATATATCCTTTTTCACCATAGCCCGCAATGAGTTCCCAAGAACCACATTGCAGTATCCACGACAAGATTCTTAGCAAACTGTTTCAAGAATGGAACGGTGGAACTCTGGGTGATGAAGCCACACATCAGAAAGCAATCTCTCAGAAAGCTATTCTCTAGTTGTTCTCTGAGGATACTTTCCTTTTCACAATGGGCCCGAATTGGCTCCCAAATATGACTGGGCAGGTTCCACGAAAAGAGGGTTAGCAAACTGCTTCCTGAGGAATAAGTTGTAACTCTGTGAGATTAATTCAAATATCACAAAGAAATTTCTCAGAAAGCTTATCTCTCGTTTTGAACTGATGATATTTGCTTTATCAGCGTTGGCCTGAACACCATCCAAAGTAACATTTCCTAGGTTCTTCAAAGACAGTGTTAATGGCCTGCTCCATGAAACATAAGTGTAACTCTGTGAGATGAATTCACACATCAACAAGAAGTTTCTAAGGAAGCTTCCTTCTAGTTTTCATAAGAGGATGTTTCCTTTGTCACAATTAGCTTCACTGCGCTGAGAAATATCCCATTGCAGATTTCCAAAAAACTGTGTAAGCATACTGTTCGCTGAAGAGAAACGTGTAACTCTTTGAGTTGCATTCACACATCGCAATGCAGTTTCTCAGAAGGCTTCTTTCCAGTGTCTGTCAGAGGATATATCCTTTTCACTATAGCCCTCAATGAGCTCCCAAGTATCACAGGGCAGAATCCACCACAGGACTCTTAGCAAACTGTTCCAAGAAGGGAAGGTTGGAACTCTGTGTGGTGAAGAGACACATCAGAAAGCAATCTCTCAAAAAGCTATTCTCTAGTTGTTCTCTGAGGATACTTGCTTTTTCACAATGGACCCGAAATGGCTCCCAAATATGACTGCGCACGTTTCCCAAAAAGAGGGTTAGCAAACTGCTTCCTGAGGAATAACTTGTAACTCTGTGAGATGAATTCACAGATCACAAAGTAATTTCTCAGAAAGCTTCTCTCTCGTTTTGAAGTGATGATATTTCCTTTATCAGCGTAGGCCTCAAAGCCATCCAAAGTAACCTTCCTTAGGTTCTTCCAGTAGAGTGATAATGGCCTGCTCCATGAAACATAAGTGTAACTCTATGAGATGAATTCACACATCAACAAGAAGTTTCTAAGGAGGCTTCCTTCTAGTTTTCATAGGAGGATATTTCCTATGTCACCATTGTCTTCACTGCGCTAAGAAATATCCCATTGCAGATATCCAGAAAACTGTGTTGGCAAACTGTTGGCTGAAGAGAAACGCGTAAGTCTGTGAGTTGCATTCACACATCGCAATGCAGTTTCTCAGAAGGTTTCTTTGCAGGGTCTGTCTGAGGATATATCCTTTTTCACCATGGAACTCAATGAGCTCCCAGATATAACATTGCAGAATCCACGACAAGACTCTTAGCAAACTGTTCCAAGAAGGGAAGCGTGGAACTCTGTGTGATGCAGCCACACATCAGACAGCAATCTCTCAGAAAGCTATTCTCTAGTTGTTCTCTGAGGATACTTGCTTTTTCACCATGGGCCCGAATTGGCTTCCAAATATCACTGTGCAGATTCCACGAAAAGAGGGTTAGCAAACTGCTTCCTGAGGAATAAGTTGTATCTCTGTGAGATGAATTCACAGATCACAAAGAAATTCTCAGAAACCATCTCTCTCGTATTGAACTGATGATATTTCCTTTATCAGCGTAGACCTCAAAGCCATTCAAAGTAACCTTTCTTAGGTTCTTCAAAGACAGTGTTAATGGCCTGCTCAATGAAACATAAGTGTAGCTCTGTGTGATGAAATCACATAACAACAAGAAGTTTCTAAGGAAGCTTCCTTCTAGTTTTCATAGGAGGATACTTCCTTTGTCACCATGAGCTTCACAGGGCTAAGAAATATCCCATTGCAGATTACAAGAAGACTGTGTTGCAAACTGTTGGCTGAAGAGAAACGTGTAACTCTGTGAGTTGCATTAACACATCGCAATGCAGTTTCTCAGAAGGCTTCTTTCCAGTGTCTGTCTGAGGATATATCCTTTTCACCATAGCCCTGAATGAGCTCCCAAGTATCACATGGCAGAATCCACGACAGGACTCTTAGCAAACTGTTCCAAGAAGGGAAGGGTGGCACTCTGTGTGGTGAAGAGACATATCAGAAAGCAATCTCTGAAAAAGCTATTCTCTAGTTGTTCTCTGAGGATACTTGCTTTTTCAAAATGGGCCCGAATTGGCTCCCAAATATCACTGTTCATGTTCCACGAAAAGAGGGTTAGCAAACAGCTTCCTGAGGAATAAATTGTAACTCTGTGAGATGAATTCAGAGATCACAAAGAAATTTCTCAGAAAGCTTCTCTCTCGTTTTGAACTGATGATATTTCCTTTATCAGCGTAAGCCTCAAAGCCATCCAAAGTAACTTTCCTTAGGTTCTTCCAGTAGAGTGATAATGGCCTGCTCCATGAAATATAAGTGTAACTCTGTGAGATGAATTCACACATCAACAAGAAGTTTCTAAGGAAGCTTTCTTCTAGTTTTCATAGGAGGATATTTCCTTTGTCACCATAAGCTTCACTGCGCTAAGAAATATCCCATTGCAGATTTCCTGAAAACTGATTTGGCAAACTGTTGGCTGAAGAGAAACGTGTAAGTCTGTGAGTTGCATTCACATATCGCAATGCAGTCTCTCAGAAGGTTTCTTTCCAGCGTCTGTCGGAGGATATATCCTTTTTCACCACAGCACTCAATGAGCTCCCAGATATCACATTGCAGAATCCACGACAAGACTCTTAGCAAACTGTTCCAAGAAGGGAAGGGTGGAACTCTGTGTGATGAACCCACACATCAGAAAGCAATCTCTCAGAAAGCTATTTTCTAGGTGTTCTCTGAGGATACTTGCTTTTCCACATTGGGCCCGAATTTCCTCCCAGATATGACTGGGCGGTTTCCACGAAAAGAGGGTTAGCAAACTGCTTCCTGAGGAAAAAGTTGTAACTCTGTGAGATTAATTCACAGACCACAAACAAATTTCTCAGAAAGCATCTCTCTCGTTTTGAACTGATGATATTTCCTTTATCAGCGTAGGCCTCAAAGAAATCCAAAGTAACCTTTCTTAGGTTCCTCAAAGACAGTGTTAAAGGCCTGCTCCATGAAACATAAGTGTATTTCTGTAAGATGAATACACACATCAACAAGAAGTTTCTAAGGAAGCTTCTTTCTAGTTTTCACAGGAGGATATTTCCTTTGTTACCTTTAACTTCACTGCGCTAAGAAATATACCATTTTTGATTTCCTGAAAACTGTGTTGGCAAACTGTTGGCTGAAGAGAAACGTATAACTCTGTGAGTTGCATTCAGACATCGCAATGCAGTTTCTCAGAAGGCTTCTTTCCAGTGTC
>NW_022324893.1:0-2481 GCF_002776525.5 Piliocolobus tephrosceles | reverse complement strand
GCGGCCTTCTCACAGCCCCGGCGGCCTTCTCACAGCCCGGCGGCCTTCTTGCAGCCCCACTCCTGTCGGGATGTCGGGACTGTGGGAAGTCCGTCCGAGAGCCCCACGGGGGGACTCTGCCGGCCTCCTTCCCCGGAGGCCGACAGACTTCTCCCGCACACCTTAGGTTACCAAAATAAACGTGCAGTTTTGCTGTTACACTTGCCTACCCGCTGGTTCTTTTGCGCCCGCTCGGCTGGTCTTAGAAAAACAAGACAGATGGTGCCGAACCCGGGAGGAGACCCCTCCTCAGGGCCCCCAGGGTCCGGGGAGCCTCCTCCTCCTCCTTCCACGCCGCGGACGGACCAGGACCTGAGACCCGCTTCGCTCACTCTCATGGCCTCTCTGGGGTAAGTGCCCTTGTCTCCTCTTTACCTCCCTCGGCCAGAAACCCTGTGCAGGTCCGAGGTCCATTTTGAGCCACCAAGTGGCTTGGGAGAGCCTTGCAGGACGGAGACGTCCGCCTGAAGGTACTCTCCACTTTGGCTTCAAGAGCCTCCAGTCTGTCTCTGCTGGTTCCAAAGGACGCTTTGAAGCCAGGCAGAGATCCACTTCCATTTCCATTGTGTCCATTGTGTAAGTAAAGAGGAAACAAATGGGAAACCCCCAGTCCAAATTTCCAAAGAGCACCCCCTTAGGGTGCCTCCTAGCCAATTTAAAAACCTTACAGCTTGAACAAGAACTTAGGAGGAAGCGGTTAATTTTCCTTTCCACTGTGGCGTGATCGACCTCAGCAATTTCTGCCAGCGGCTAGGCAAGTGGTCCGAAATTAATTTACATACAAGGCTTTTAGGCCTTAGGCTCTCGTCCCTATACTCCTTCTCTCCCCGCTCTCCCCACCCCCTCCCTTCCTGCCCAGACTCCTCCTTCCTCCTCCTTATCTACTAGTAATCCACTCAGTCCCGTGCCTCCTTCGGGCCCCCAACTGGCTGTCTTGAGTCCCCTATCCCTGCCCACACCCTCCTACAGTGTTAGCACCTTTGCGAGAGGTGGTTGGGGCGGGGGGTAGTCAGAGTACATGTCCCTTTTTCATTGGCCGATCTTTCCACCATTTTGGCGTCTTATTTCATTTCTCAATCAGCTCCTGACATTCGTAAAAAACTTCAAAAGGTAGAGGATGGTCCTCAGACACCAATACAAGACCTAGTTAAATTAGCCTTTAAGGTCTATAGCTCCAGAGAGGAGACGGCAAGCTCGCCTTGAACAGAAGTTACAGCTCCTAGCAGCGGCTTTACAGCCCAGTCGTAACCCCAGACCAGAGAGCACACACCCCGCAGACTCCAAAGCTACACAAGGAGCCTGCCTGCTGTAAGTGCGGCAAGGCAGGACACTATGCCAACAGGTGTCCGCAAGGTCCCCGAATCCCAACGCAGCCTTGCTATAAGTGCAAGGCATCGGGACATTGGGCCAGTGAATGTCCTAACCCTCGTCCACCAGCAACCCCCCTGCCCTGCTTGCCAGCAGGGAGGAAACTGGAAGTCTGATTGCCCCACCCTGAGAACAGGTGCCGCGCCTCTACGTGACCCCCCTTTCCCAGGATCCTGGGAGCTCCTTCCAGCTCCTACATCTGGACGATGACAACTGAAGGTGCCGAGACTCGGGGACCCCCATCACCCTCGCTAAGACGCGGGTAACTCTCCTGGTAGCGGGTAAGACAATTACTTTTTTAATCAACAGCGAGGCTACCTATTCTGTTTTGCCGTCCTTCTCTGGACCTAGCCTTCCATCCAATATCTCTGTAGTAGGAGTAAGTGGAAAGCCATCCACTCCACGAAAAACTCCAATCCTTAATTGCTGCCTGGCCAACAAGTACTTTGCGCACTCATTCCTCATTCCCAGCTAAAAAGGGCCCCTACCGAAAGCAATCAGTGGAAATCAGTTTGGCTTTCCCCCACTCGCCTCAAACTTACTAAATTTTCTTAACTATCTCATACTCCCCAACCTTGCCGGGACCTTCCTTCTGGGTTTTGCCCATATTCCAACAAATGCTTCCATTCCTCATTCCTATACTAATACTGTGCCTTATTTTATTCTTCATCCGTACGTCCAAATACCAACCATGGGCCCCGACCTTAACAACGCCCCTTAACAGCAGGAAGTAGCCAGACAGACCACGGCGCCCCTTTATCACTATTATCAATAAAAGGTTGGACTGTTTGGACGAACGGAGGCAAGATGGTGCACTTCCGGGTTCTTCTTCACCACCAACTCTTCCCGCACGCGAAAATGCAGCCAGCGCCCGGGAAGGTGCAGACCAACTGGGCATGCGCCAGGTGACGTCAATCCGAAGAGACCAAGATTTACCTGGTCGCACCTGCGGAACGCCCCTGACACGCCCATGCCCCACCTATTGCCCTCCCACTCCTAGAAAAGCTGCTCCGCCATTGAGCCACGCGGCCTTCTCACAGCCCCGGCGGCCTTCTCACAGCCCGGCGGCCTTCT
>NW_022324892.1:0-2481 GCF_002776525.5 Piliocolobus tephrosceles | reverse complement strand
AGAAGGCCGCCGGGCTGTGAGAAGGCCGCCGGGGCTGTGAGAAGGCCGCGTGGCTCAATGGCGGAGCAGCTTTTCTAGGAGTGGGAGGGCAATAGGTGGGGCATGGGCGTGTCAGGGGCGTTCCGCAGGTGCGACCAGGTAAATCTTGGTCTCTTCGGATTGACGTCACCTGGCGCATGCCCAGTTGGTCTGCACCTTCCCGGGCGCTGGCTGCATTTTCGCGTGCGGGAAGAGTTGGTGGTGAAGAAGAACCCGGAAGTGCACCATCTTGCCTCCGTTCGTCCAAACAGTCCAACCTTTTATTGATAATAGTGATAAAGGGGCGCCGTGGTCTGTCTGGCTACTTCCTGCTGTTAAGGGGCGTTGTTAAGGTCGGGGCCCATGGTTGGTATTTGGACGTACGGATGAAGAATAAAATAAGGCACAGTATTAGTATAGGAATGAGGAATGGAAGCATTTGTTGGAATATGGGCAAAACCCAGAAGGAAGGTCCCGGCAAGGTTGGGGAGTATGAGATAGTTAAGAAAATTTAGTAAGTTTGAGGCGAGTGGGGGAAAGCCAAACTGATTTCCACTGATTGCTTTCGGTAGGGGCCCTTTTTAGCTGGGAATGAGGAATGAGTGCGCAAAGTACTTGTTGGCCAGGCAGCAATTAAGGATTGGAGTTTTTCGTGGAGTGGATGGCTTTCCACTTACTCCTACTACAGAGATATTGGATGGAAGGCTAGGTCCAGAGAAGGACGGCAAAACAGAATAGGTAGCCTCGCTGTTGATTAAAAAAGTAATTGTCTTACCCGCTACCAGGAGAGTTACCCGCGTCTTAGCGAGGGTGATGGGGGTCCCCGAGTCTCGGCACCTTCAGTTGTCATCGTCCAGATGTAGGAGCTGGAAGGAGCTCCCAGGATCCTGGGAAAGGGGGGTCACGTAGAGGCGCGGCACCTGTTCTCAGGGTGGGGCAATCAGACTTCCAGTTTCCTCCCTGCTGGCAAGCAGGGCAGGGGGGTTGCTGGTGGACGAGGGTTAGGACATTCACTGGCCCAATGTCCCGATGCCTTGCACTTATAGCAAGGCTGCGTTGGGATTCGGGGACCTTGCGGACACCTGTTGGCATAGTGTCCTGCCTTGCCGCACTTACAGCAGGCAGGCTCCTTGTGTAGCTTTGGAGTCTGCGGGGTGTGTGCTCTCTGGTCTGGGGTTACGACTGGGCTGTAAAGCCGCTGCTAGGAGCTGTAACTTCTGTTCAAGGCGAGCTTGCCGTCTCCTCTCTGGAGCTATAGACCTTAAAGGCTAATTTAACTAGGTCTTGTATTGGTGTCTGAGGACCATCCTCTACCTTTTGAAGTTTTTTACGAATGTCAGGAGCTGATTGAGAAATGAAATAAGACGCCAAAATGGTGGAAAGATCGGCCAATGAAAAAGGGACATGTACTCTGACTACCCCCCGCCCCAACCACCTCTCGCAAAGGTGCTAACACTGTAGGAGGGTGTGGGCAGGGATAGGGGACTCAAGACAGCCAGTTGGGGGCCCGAAGGAGGCACGGGACTGAGTGGATTACTAGTAGATAAGGAGGAGGAAGGAGGAGTCTGGGCAGGAAGGGAGGGGGTGGGGAGAGCGGGGAGAGAAGGAGTATAGGGACGAGAGCCTAAGGCCTAAAAGCCTTGTATGTAAATTAATTTCGGACCACTTGCCTAGCCGCTGGCAGAAATTGCTGAGGTCGATCACGCCACAGTGGAAAGGAAAATTAACCGCTTCCTCCTAAGTTCTTGTTCAAGCTGTAAGGTTTTTAAATTGGCTAGGAGGCACCCTAAGGGGGTGCTCTTTGGAAATTTGGACTGGGGGTTTCCCATTTGTTTCCTCTTTACTTACACAATGGACACAATGGAAATGGAAGTGGATCTCTGCCTGGCTTCAAAGCGTCCTTTGGAACCAGCAGAGACAGACTGGAGGCTCTTGAAGCCAAAGTGGAGAGTACCTTCAGGCGGACGTCTCCGTCCTGCAAGGCTCTCCCAAGCCACTTGGTGGCTCAAAATGGACCTCGGACCTGCACAGGGTTTCTGGCCGAGGGAGGTAAAGAGGAGACAAGGGCACTTACCCCAGAGAGGCCATGAGAGTGAGCGAAGCGGGTCTCAGGTCCTGGTCCGTCCGCGGCGTGGAAGGAGGAGGAGGAGGCTCCCCGGACCCTGGGGGCCCTGAGGAGGGGTCTCCTCCCGGGTTCGGCACCATCTGTCTTGTTTTTCTAAGACCAGCCGAGCGGGCGCAAAAGAACCAGCGGGTAGGCAAGTGTAACAGCAAAACTGCACGTTTATTTTGGTAACCTAAGGTGTGCGGGAGAAGTCTGTCGGCCTCCGGGGAAGGAGGCCGGCAGAGTCCCCCCGTGGGGCTCTCGGACGGACTTCCCACAGTCCCGACATCCCGACAGGAGTGGGGCTGCAAGAAGGCCGCCGGGCTGTGAGAAGGCCGCCGGGGCTGTGAGAAGGCCGC
>NW_022324891.1:0-2611 GCF_002776525.5 Piliocolobus tephrosceles | reverse complement strand
AAATCCTGCGCAGGTCCGAGGTCCATTTTGAGCCACCAAGTGGCTCGGGAGACCCCGTTCAGGACGGAGACGTCCGCCTGAAGGTAATCTCCACTTTGGCTCCATGAGCCTCCAGTCTGTCTCTGCTGGTTCCAAGGGACGCTTTGAAGCCAGGCAGAGATCCACTTCCATTTCCATTGTGTCCATTGTGTAAGTAAAGAGGAAACAAATGGGAAACCCCCAGTCCAAATTTCCAAAGAGCACCTCCTTAGGGTGCCTCCTAGCCAATTTAAAAACCTTACAGCTCGAACAAGACCTTAGGAGGAAGCAGTTAATTTTCCTTTCCACTGTGGCGTGATCGACCTCAGCAATTTCTGCCAGCGGCTAGGCAAGTGGTCCGAAATTAATTACGTACAAGGCTTTTGGGCCTTAAGCTCTCATCCCTATACTCCTCCTTCTCTCCACCCCCTCCCTTCCTGCCCAGACTCCTCCTTCCTCCTCCTTATCTACTAGTAATCCACTCAGTCCCATGCCTCCTTCGGGGCCCCCAACTGGCTGTCTTGAGTCTCTTATCTCTGCCCACACCCTCCTACAGTGTTAGCACCTTTGCGAGAGGTGGCTGGGGCGGAGGGGCTAGTCAGAGTACATGTCCCTTTTTCATTGGCCGATCTTTCCAAAATTGAGAAGCGTTTAGGTGATTTCTCAGCTAATCCTACCATATACATAAAGGAATTTAGACACCTTTGTCAGGCCTATGACTTAACTTGGCATGACCTCCAGGTTATCCTAACCTCTACCCTAAACTGACTGAGGTTCTAACCCAGTATACCCGGTTAGATCCGGCCTCCCCCACAGGGGCTACCATTTTGGCATCTTATTTCATTTCTCAATCAGCTCCTGACATTCGTAAAAAACTTCAAAAGGTAGAGGATGGTCCTCAGACACCAATACAAGACCTAGTTAAATTAGCCTTTAAGGTCTATAGCTCCAGAGAGGAGATGGCAGGCTCGCCTTGAACAGAAGTTACAGCTCCTAGCAGCGGCTTTACAGGCCAGTCATAACCCCAGACCAGAGAGCACATACCCCACAGACTCCAAGGCCACTGCTATAAAGGAGAAAGGCCACTGCTAGAAAGGAGCCTGCTATAAGTGTGGCAAGGCAGGACACTATGCCAACAGGTGTCCGCAAGGTCCCCGAGCCCCAACGCAGCCTTGCTATAAGTGCAAGGCATCAGGACATTAGGCCAGTGAATGTCCTAACCTTCGTCCACCAGCAACCCCCTGCCCTGCTTGCCAGCAGGGAGGACATTGGAAGTCTGATTGCCCCACCCTGAGAACAGGTGCTGCGTCTCCACGTGACCCCCTTTCCCAGGATCCTGGGAGCTCCTTCCAGCTCCTACATCTGGACGACGACAACTGAAGGTGCCGAGACTCGGGGACCCCCATCATCCTCGCCAAGCCGCAGGTAACTCTCCTGGTAGCGGGTAAGACAATTTTTTAATCAACAGCGAGGCTACCTATTCTGTTTTGCCGTCCTTCTCTGGACCTAGCCTTCCATCCAATATCTCTGTAGTAGGAGTAAGCGGAAAGCCATCCACTCCACGAAAAACTCCACTTCTTAATTGCTGCCTGGCCAACAACTACCTTGTGCAGTTGTTCCTCATTCCCAGCTAAAAAGGGCCCCTACCGAAAGCAATCAGTGGAAATCAGTTTGGCTTTCCCCCACTCGCCTCAAACTTACTAAATTTTCTTAACTATCTCATACTCCCCAACCTTGCCAGGACCATCCTTCTGGGTTTTGCCCATATTCCAACAAATGCTTCCATTCCTCATTCCTATACTAATACTGTGCCTTATTTTATTCTTCATCCATACGTCCAAATACCAACCATGGGCCCCGACCTTAACGACGCCCCTTAACAGCAGGAAGTAGCCAGACAGACGACGGCGCCCCTTTATCACTATTATCAATAAAAGGTTGGACTGTTTGGACGAACGGAGGCAGGATGGTGCACTTCCGGGTTCTTCTTCACCACCAACTCTTCCCATGTGTGCGAGAATGCAGCTGACGCCCGGGAAGGTGCAGATTAATCAGGCATGCACCAGGTGATGTCAATCCGAGGAGACCAAGATTTACCTGGTGGCACCTGCGGAGCGGCCCCCCTTCCCCGACGTGCCCATGCCCCGCCTATTGCCCTTCCACTCCTAGAAAAGTCCTCCCAGCAGATGCGCCGGGGGCGGGCTTTCTCAGCCCCCACTCTTGTTGGGACTGTATTAGAAACTCCCCCCAACCCAGCTCCGGTCCCTGAAGCTAGATGACCAAAGAATAAATTTGCAGTTTTGCTTTTAGCCTTGCCTACTCGCTGGTTCTTTTGTGCCCACTCTGGTGGTCTTAGAAAAACAAATCAGTTGGTGCCGAACCCGGGAGGAGACCCCTCCTCAGGGCCCCCAGGGTCCGGGGAGCCTCCTCCTCCTCCTCGTTCCACGCCACGGACGGACCAGGACCTGAGACCCGCTTCCCTCACTCTCACGGCCTCTCTGGGGTAAGTGCCCTTGTCTCCTCTTTACCTCCCTCGGCCAAAATCCTGCGCAGGTCCGAGGTCCATTTTGAGCCACCAAGTGGCTCGGGAGAC
>NW_022324890.1:0-2611 GCF_002776525.5 Piliocolobus tephrosceles | reverse complement strand
GTCTCCCGAGCCACTTGGTGGCTCAAAATGGACCTCGGACCTGCGCAGGATTTTGGCCGAGGGAGGTAAAGAGGAGACAAGGGCACTTACCCCAGAGAGGCCGTGAGAGTGAGGGAAGCGGGTCTCAGGTCCTGGTCCGTCCGTGGCGTGGAACGAGGAGGAGGAGGAGGCTCCCCGGACCCTGGGGGCCCTGAGGAGGGGTCTCCTCCCGGGTTCGGCACCAACTGATTTGTTTTTCTAAGACCACCAGAGTGGGCACAAAAGAACCAGCGAGTAGGCAAGGCTAAAAGCAAAACTGCAAATTTATTCTTTGGTCATCTAGCTTCAGGGACCGGAGCTGGGTTGGGGGGAGTTTCTAATACAGTCCCAACAAGAGTGGGGGCTGAGAAAGCCCGCCCCCGGCGCATCTGCTGGGAGGACTTTTCTAGGAGTGGAAGGGCAATAGGCGGGGCATGGGCACGTCGGGGAAGGGGGGCCGCTCCGCAGGTGCCACCAGGTAAATCTTGGTCTCCTCGGATTGACATCACCTGGTGCATGCCTGATTAATCTGCACCTTCCCGGGCGTCAGCTGCATTCTCGCACACATGGGAAGAGTTGGTGGTGAAGAAGAACCCGGAAGTGCACCATCCTGCCTCCGTTCGTCCAAACAGTCCAACCTTTTATTGATAATAGTGATAAAGGGGCGCCGTCGTCTGTCTGGCTACTTCCTGCTGTTAAGGGGCGTCGTTAAGGTCGGGGCCCATGGTTGGTATTTGGACGTATGGATGAAGAATAAAATAAGGCACAGTATTAGTATAGGAATGAGGAATGGAAGCATTTGTTGGAATATGGGCAAAACCCAGAAGGATGGTCCTGGCAAGGTTGGGGAGTATGAGATAGTTAAGAAAATTTAGTAAGTTTGAGGCGAGTGGGGGAAAGCCAAACTGATTTCCACTGATTGCTTTCGGTAGGGGCCCTTTTTAGCTGGGAATGAGGAACAACTGCACAAGGTAGTTGTTGGCCAGGCAGCAATTAAGAAGTGGAGTTTTTCGTGGAGTGGATGGCTTTCCGCTTACTCCTACTACAGAGATATTGGATGGAAGGCTAGGTCCAGAGAAGGACGGCAAAACAGAATAGGTAGCCTCGCTGTTGATTAAAAAATTGTCTTACCCGCTACCAGGAGAGTTACCTGCGGCTTGGCGAGGATGATGGGGGTCCCCGAGTCTCGGCACCTTCAGTTGTCGTCGTCCAGATGTAGGAGCTGGAAGGAGCTCCCAGGATCCTGGGAAAGGGGGTCACGTGGAGACGCAGCACCTGTTCTCAGGGTGGGGCAATCAGACTTCCAATGTCCTCCCTGCTGGCAAGCAGGGCAGGGGGTTGCTGGTGGACGAAGGTTAGGACATTCACTGGCCTAATGTCCTGATGCCTTGCACTTATAGCAAGGCTGCGTTGGGGCTCGGGGACCTTGCGGACACCTGTTGGCATAGTGTCCTGCCTTGCCACACTTATAGCAGGCTCCTTTCTAGCAGTGGCCTTTCTCCTTTATAGCAGTGGCCTTGGAGTCTGTGGGGTATGTGCTCTCTGGTCTGGGGTTATGACTGGCCTGTAAAGCCGCTGCTAGGAGCTGTAACTTCTGTTCAAGGCGAGCCTGCCATCTCCTCTCTGGAGCTATAGACCTTAAAGGCTAATTTAACTAGGTCTTGTATTGGTGTCTGAGGACCATCCTCTACCTTTTGAAGTTTTTTACGAATGTCAGGAGCTGATTGAGAAATGAAATAAGATGCCAAAATGGTAGCCCCTGTGGGGGAGGCCGGATCTAACCGGGTATACTGGGTTAGAACCTCAGTCAGTTTAGGGTAGAGGTTAGGATAACCTGGAGGTCATGCCAAGTTAAGTCATAGGCCTGACAAAGGTGTCTAAATTCCTTTATGTATATGGTAGGATTAGCTGAGAAATCACCTAAACGCTTCTCAATTTTGGAAAGATCGGCCAATGAAAAAGGGACATGTACTCTGACTAGCCCCTCCGCCCCAGCCACCTCTCGCAAAGGTGCTAACACTGTAGGAGGGTGTGGGCAGAGATAAGAGACTCAAGACAGCCAGTTGGGGGCCCCGAAGGAGGCATGGGACTGAGTGGATTACTAGTAGATAAGGAGGAGGAAGGAGGAGTCTGGGCAGGAAGGGAGGGGGTGGAGAGAAGGAGGAGTATAGGGATGAGAGCTTAAGGCCCAAAAGCCTTGTACGTAATTAATTTCGGACCACTTGCCTAGCCGCTGGCAGAAATTGCTGAGGTCGATCACGCCACAGTGGAAAGGAAAATTAACTGCTTCCTCCTAAGGTCTTGTTCGAGCTGTAAGGTTTTTAAATTGGCTAGGAGGCACCCTAAGGAGGTGCTCTTTGGAAATTTGGACTGGGGGTTTCCCATTTGTTTCCTCTTTACTTACACAATGGACACAATGGAAATGGAAGTGGATCTCTGCCTGGCTTCAAAGCGTCCCTTGGAACCAGCAGAGACAGACTGGAGGCTCATGGAGCCAAAGTGGAGATTACCTTCAGGCGGACGTCTCCGTCCTGAACGGGGTCTCCCGAGCCACTTGGTGGCTCAAAATGGACCTCGGACCTGCGCAGGATTT
>NW_022324889.1:0-12408 GCF_002776525.5 Piliocolobus tephrosceles | reverse complement strand
CCAGGAGTCCAGACCCCAGCCTCTACCTCCCTAGGACCCAGGAGTCCAAGCCCCCAGGCCCCACCTCCCCAAGACCCAGGCCCATAACCCCCACCTCCCCAGGACCCCAAAACCCAGGTCCCAGCTTCCACCTCCTCAAGTCTCAGTAGTCCAGGCCCCAGCTCCTGCCTCCGTAGGACCCAGGAGTCCAGGCTCCAGCCCCCACCACCCCAGGCCCCAGGAATCCAGGTCTCAGCCCCCAGCTCCCCAAGACCCAGCCTCTACCTCCTCATGGGGAGCCACTAGCTCCCCAGGACCCAGGAACTCAGGACCCAGCCTCCACCTCCCCAGGTTCCAGGAGTCCAGGCTCCAGCCACCTGCTCTCCAGGACCCAGGAGTCTGGGAGGCTCTGTTCTCTCCTCCCTTCCAACTAACCCTTCTCTACCTGCTAAGCTCTTGTAGCCTCGAGTCTGTCGGAATCCAAAGTCTCTTGGAAAAAAATTCATACCGCTAGTTATCAGCTCTTCCTCTTCTAAATGGATAAATATGAACTCAGAGCCTCGGCAGGCTGAGGCTAGGGCTAGCCATCCCCTTCCCCACCCCAGGATCCCAAAGCACCCCAGGATCCTAGAGCACCCCAGGATCTCAGAGCCCCAGCTCAGCCTCACCCAGGAGGCCCAGCGGCTGCGCCCTCGGTTCCTTGGAGTCACTCATGTTTCCCTCACCGTCCCTCAATTTCCAGAACTTCTGGGGACCACAATGCTTATTTCCCACCCCGCGATTCTCACTCCCTAAATCTCTTCTTACTGAGGAAGAAAAACAGGAAACTGGGTAGGGATATAACACCCGAAAGGCCAGTGGGAGGGGTCAGAGCATGAGATGGCCCTGACCTTGCAGGAATTTCAAGGAGCTGGTGGGGAATGGTCTGAGGTTGACAGGGAGAAGGATTCGTCCACTCCTTCCATAGCTGAGCTGCATGTTGCTTTTAATGAAATCCAGTAAGTTCTAATGAAAAGTGACTTCGTTATACCCCTCCACCTAGGGCAGGGATGGGCAGGCAGTACCCCTAGTTCCTGGAACCATCATCCTCCCTGACCACAGGCTTTGTTGCTGTGGTCTGCTGATGCCCTCATTTATGAGAATTTTTGCTGACTTTGGGAGTTGAGGCTGAATCAGAATCCCTTGCTTATTTAATGCCTATGATAGTCAAGCACTTTTCAACTAAGTTTATAAACTCATTCACTTGAATCTCCTACCCTATGATTTCCGTTTTGCAGATGGTAGATCATATGATTTCCATTTTGCAGATGGGGGATACTAAAGCACAGTGAGGTTATGTAACTGGCCCAAGGTCACACAGCTAGTAAATGGGACATCTGGGATTTGAACCCAGACAGTCTGCCTCAATGACAGTCAAAGACAGTTCACCAAAACACAGTCAAATGGCACCAAGGAGGAAATAAAATATTCATAATGGCTTTGAATTGTTCCCAAATTCCTAAATTTGGTTCTTTCCAAATTGGAACAACCTGTGTGGTCACCAGCGTATCTATATATCATATGTATCTGATATATATCTCAGAAGTCCTAGCCAGAGCAATCAGGCAAGAGAAATAAATAAAAGGTATCCACACTGGAAAAGAAGTCAAACTACCTTTCTTCACTGATGACATGATTTTATACATGAAAAACCCTGAAGATTCCACCAAAAGGCTCCTGGAACTGATAAATGGCTTCAGTAAAGTTTCAGGATACAATATCAATGTACAAAAATCAATAGCATTTCTATACACCAGTAACATTCAAGCTGACAGCCAAATCAAGAAAGCAATTTCAGTCAGGTGCGGTGACTCGTGCCTGTAATCTCAGCACTTTGGGAGGCCAAGGCAGGCAGATCACTTGAGGTTAGGAGTTTGAGACCAACCTGGCCAACATGGTGAAACAATGTCTCTACTAAAAACACAAAAATTAGCCCAGCGTGGTGGTGCATGCCTGTAATCCCAGCTGCTCAGGAGGCTGAGGCAGGAGACTCACTTGAACTAGGGAGGCGGAAGTTGCAGTGAGCTGAGATCACACCACTGCACTCCAGCCTGGGTGACAGAGCGAGCCTCCATCTCAAGAGAAAAAAAAAAAGGATACAATTCCATTTACAGTAGCCACACACACAAAGATTATCTAGAAATGCATCTAACCACCGAGATGAAAGATATCTACAAGGAGAACTACTAAACAGTGCTGAAAGAAATCACAGATGGCACAAACAAATGAAGAAACATTCCATGCTTGATACGGTTTGGCTCTGTGTCTCCACTCAAATCTCACCTTGAATTGAAAGCATTTATGCAGCCAACAAATATGAAAAAAGCTCATCATCACTGGTCATTAGAGAAATGCAAATCAAAACCACAATGAGATACCATCTCATGCCAGTTAGAATGGCAATCGTTAAAAAGTCAGGAAACAACAGATGCTGGAGAGGATGTGGAGAAATAGGAATGCTTTTACACTGTTGGTGGGAGTGTAAATTAGTTCAATCATTGTGGAAGACAGTGTGGCGATTCCTCAAGGATCTAGAACCAGAAATACCATTTGACCCAGCAATCCCATTACTGGGTACATACCAAAGGATTATAAATCATTCTACTATAAAGACACATGCACACTTACGTTTATTGCAGCACTATTTACAATAGCAAAGACTTGGAACCAACCCAAATGTCCATCAATGATAGATTGGATAATGAAAATGTGGCATATATACACTGTGGAATACTATGCAACCGTAAAAAAAAGGATGAGTTCATATCCTTTGCAGGGACATGGATGAAGCTGGAAACCATCATTCTCAGCAAACTAACACAGGAACAGAAAACCAAACATCGCATGTTCTCACTCATAAGTGGGAGCTGAACAATGACAACACATGGACACAGGGAGGGGAACATCATACACCAGTGCCTGTTGGGGTTTGGGGGACAAGGAGAGGGGGAGTATTAAGACAAACACCCAATGCATGTGAGGCTTAAAACCTAGATAATGGGTTGATGGGTGCAGCAAACCACCATGGCACATGTATACCTATGTAACAAACCTGCACATTCTGCACCTGTATCCCAGAACTTAAAGTAAAATAAAAATAAATTTAAAATAAGAAAGCAAAGGCCAGCCTTGGTGGCTCAGGCCTGTAATCCCAGCACTTTGCGAGGCTGAGGCAGGAGGACTGTTTGAGCCCAAGAGTTCCAGACCAGTCTGGGCAATACAGGGAGATCCCATCTCTACAAAGAATTTTTAAAATTACCTGAGCATGGTGGTGCATGCCTGAAGTCCCAGCTACTTAAGGGGTTGAGGTGGGAGGATCACATGGGCTCAGGATGTTGAGGCTGGAAGAAGCCCCGATTGTGTCCACTGCATTCCAGCCTGGGTAACAGAGGGAAAGAAAATCCTGACCAAAAAAAAAAAAAAAAAAAGAATTGAAAACAAGGACTCAAAAAGATAGTTGTACACTCATGTTCACAGCAACGTGATTCACAAGACCCCAAAGGTGGATGCAATCTGAGTGCCCATTGACAGAGGAAGGAATAAACAAGATGTGATATAACCATCCAGTGAAATATTACTTACCCTTTAAAAAGGAAAGACAGTGGCCAGATGCAATAGCTCACGTCTGTAATCCCAGCACTTTGGGAGGCCAAGGCGGGCAGATCACGAGGTCAAGAGTTCAAGACCAGCCTGGTCAATATGGTGAAACCTCATCTCTACTAAAAAAAAAAAATACAAAAATTCGTCAGGCATGGTGGTGCATGCCTGTAGTCCCAGCTACTCCGGAGGCTGAGGCAGGAGAATGGCATGAACCCGGGAGGCAGACGCTGCAGTGAGCCGAGATGGCGCCACTGCACTCCAGCCTGAGCGACAGAGTGAGACTTCGTCTCAAAAAAAAAAAAAAAAAAAAAAAAGAAAGGACATTTGGACACATGCTACAACATGATGAACCTTGAGGACAATATGCTAAGTGAAATAAGCCAGTCATAATAAGACAAAGGCTGTATGAATCCATTCATATGGGTTCCCTAGAGTTGTCAGACTTATAGAGACAGAAAGTAGAATGGTGGGTGCCAGGGGCTGGGGAATAGGGAACAGGGAGTCAGTGTTTCCTGGGAACAGAGTTTCACCTGGGAAGATGAAAAAAAGTTTGTGAGATGAATGGTGGTGATGGTTGCACAACAACGTGAATCTACTTTGTAAAAGAAAAGAAAATTTCATAGGCTGGGCACGGTGGCTCACGCCTGTAATCCCAGCACTTTGGGAGGCCAAGGCAGGTGGATCACCTGAAGTCAGGAGTTTGAGACCAGCCTGGCGAACGTGGTGAAACCTTGTCTCTACGAAAAATACAAAAAAATTGCCAAGTGTGGTGGCGGGTGCCTGTAATCCCAGCTACTCAAGAGGCTGAGGCAGGAGAACTGCTTGAACCCGGGAGGCAGAGGCTGCAGGCAGCTGAGATAGCACCACTGCCCTCCAGCCTGGGCAACAGAGTGAGACTCTGTCTCAAAAAAAATAAAAATAAAAAATAAAAATCCTTTGGGCTCCACCTACTCCACAGATAGATTTTCAAAATTCGATTGAAGGATTTCCAAACAGATTTTAAAACAAACTTGACAAGCTCATTATTTGGAATATAATAAGGAGGTTATATTCTTTACTTGGGAATAAATAGCAAAGCTATAAGTGGGGACAGTAACCTCTTGAGATGGGAAGATGGGGATGTAATGAGCTTTAGTTTTCACTGTAGAGATTGATACGTTTTGGTTCTATGTGCACACGTGACTTATTCCACAAGTAAATGAAAACCTTTAAAGCCAGAGTAGTTTCAAAAGTCATCCAAAAATTGCACAAGAATACCTGAGAACATTTTGATAGAGAAGAGCCATGACCAGGCAGGCCATAGTGGCTCATGCCTGTAAACTCAGCACTTTGGGAGGCTGAGGCAGGAGGATGAGTTGAGCCTGGGAGTTCAAGAACAGCATGGGCAACACAGTGAGACCCCATCTCTACAAAAAATTTTTAAAAAGTAGCTAGATATAGTGATGTACAAGTGTGGTCCCAGCTACTCAGGAGGCTGAGGTGGGAGGATCACTGGAGCCCATGAGGTCAAGGCTGCAGTAGGTCATGATTGCACCTCAGCACTTCGGCCTGGGTGACAGAGCAAGACCTTGTCTTACACACAAAAAGAGCCATGCCTGGTAGTTATCAAAATATATCATAAGCTTGGCTTGGGTTTCCCCCAGTGCAGAGCTTGAGACAAGGATTTGGGTATAAGTAGCTTATCTGGGAGGAGATTCCAAGAAGCACCAGCAGGAGACGGGGAGAATGAAGAGGAGCAGGTAGGGAAAGGAAAGAACCCAATACAAAGGCACCAATGAGCTGAAAAGGGCAACTGGGCCCCATTCCCCTGGGAGCCTCTGGGAGACGACACAGAACAAGCCTCACAGTTCCTCTACCTGTTGAAGGTCAACTCTAAGTAAGATGGAATTTAGCTTACAAGCTGTTTATGAAGGAGCATCTTTGGGATCAACATCAGTAGAAGGGAAGTGATGTTTGTGGGGTCTTATTTACACCAAAAAAATTCTCTAACTTTTACACTGTTGGTGGGATTGTAAACTAGTTCAACCATTATGGAAAACAGTATGGCAATTCCTCAAGGATCTAGAACTAGATGTACCATATGACCCAGCCATCCCACTACTGGGTATATACCCAAAGGATTATAAATTATTCTACTACAAAGACACATGCACACGTATGTTTATTGCGGCACTATTCACAATAGCAAAGACTTGGAATCAACCCAAATGTCCATCAGTGACAGACTGGATTAAGAAAATGTGGCACATAGACACCATGGAATACTATGCAGCCATAAAAAAGGATGAGTTTGCGTCCTTTGTAGGGACATGGATGCAGCTGGAAACCATCATTCTTAGCAAACTATCACAAGAACAGAAAACCAAACACCGCATGTTCTCACTCATAGGTGGGAACTGAACAATGAGTTCACTTGGACTCGGGAAGGGGAACATCACACACTGGGGCCTATCATGGGGAGGGGGGAGGGGGGAGGGATTGCATTGGGGAGTTATACCTGATATAAATGATGAATTGATGGGTGCTGACGAGTTGATGGGTGCAGCACACCAACATGGCACAAGTATACATATGTAACAAACCTGCACGTTATGCACATGTACCCTAGAACTTAAAGTATGAAAAAAAAAAAAAAAAAAATTCTCTAACACTAGCTTCCTGGAGTTAGCACCACATTCCACAAGTTAAAGGACTAGATCCCAAAAGACTGACCCCGTTTCAGATGCCAGGTGCAAAGACAGTGCCTTTACACTGTCTACCCACACTTATGCCAGGCTGGCAAAAAACTGGGGCTTCTGATAAGCCTCTTAAGTTCAGTAATTTCCTAGAATTATTTAGAGAACTCAGGAAAACATTTTGCTTATGCTGTTGCTGAACTAAATTAGGTCAGTTCTCTGGCTCACAGTGGAAAATCAAACACTGAAGCATTGGGGTTTTGTAGAGAGAAAAATTTATTCCAAGGCAGCCAAGCAAGGCCACACCAGTCTGGTCCAAATGTGTCTCTCCAAGCTGGGGGCTGGGGCAGATTTTATACACAGAGGATAGTGAGGCATGATGTGATTGGATCTTGTAATGAGGGGATTCAGGAGGCTTGATCTGATTGGATCATGCCCTGGAGTGATGCCAGGGCTCAATCTGATTGGATCACAGATCATGCCACGTGGTGTCCACTTCTTAACTCAGTCCCTGTTCCTCCATCTGAGCACTTAGGTTCCGCCTGGATCTGTACACTTGGTTCATCTGGGCATGCCCAGGGTACGTAACTTGCAACCTGGGGGTCCATGGCAACTGAAAAACAACTCGCCATTTTATTACACAAAGTTGAACCAGATTGGGCTGGATCTGCGGTTACAATGTTCACCAGTTTATTATAAAGGATACAACTAGAGGGGTGGGGCGGTGCTGGCAAGATGGCTGCGCCCGAGAAGATGACATTTCCAGAGAAACCAAGCCACAGAAAGTACAGGCCCGCCCTGAAGAAGGAGAAACGAAAGAAACGCCGGCAGGAACTTGCTCCACTGAGGGACTCAGGACTCTCACTGAAGGAGCAGGACACTTTTATTGAAAACCAACAACTAGAAAAGCTATGGGGAAGAGAGAGGCAAAGATTACATAAGGAGCAATTGCTGAGCAGAAGGCACAGGAAGAATTCAAAATAAAGAAGGAAGAGGAAGAGGCGGCTAGAAAACGGCAAGAACAAGAGCGAAAGTTAAAGGAACAATGGGAAGAACAGGAGAGGAAAGAGAAGAGGAGGAACAGAAACGACAGGAGAAGAAAGAAAAACAGGAAGCTGTCCAGAAGATGCTGGATCAGGCTGAAAATGAGTTGGAAAATGGCGCCACATGGCAAAACCCGGAACCCCGCCTTGGATTTCAGAGTCATGGAGAAGGATCGAGCTAATTGTCCCTTCTACAGTAAAACAGGAGCTTGCAGATTTGGAGATAGATGTTCACGTAAACATAATTTCCCAACATCCAGTCCTACCCTTCTTATTAAGAACATGTTTACAGCGTTTGGAATGGAGCAATGCAGGAGTGATGACTATGACCCCGACGCAAGCCTGGAGTACAGCAAGGAAGAAATCTACCAACAGTTCCTAGATTTCTACGAGAATGTGCTGCCCGAGTTCAAGAACGTGGGGAGAGGCCGGGCGCGGTGGCTCAGGCCTGTAATCCCAACACTTTGGGAGGCTAAGGCTGGCAGATCACGAGGTCAAGAGATAGAGACCATCCTGGCCAACATGTTGAAACCCCGTCTCTACCAAAAGTACAAAAATTAGCTGGGCACGCACACCGCGTCCAGGAGAGGCGCAGTTCACCAAGTAGAGGAAGAAATAGTGACCACAGCAGGGGCCGGTGCAGCCGGGGCCAGAGCTGCAGGAGCCTTCACAGCTGGAGCCAAAGTTCTCTAGGTCCCGAAGTCATGGCAGGAGGAGATCAGGTAGCAGAGACAGAACTATTCAGAGTCCCAAATCCAAATAAACCTGTTTTATTCTTACAAAAAATAATAGGCCAGGCGCAGTGATGCACACCTGTAATCCCAGCACTTTGAGAGGCCGAGGCAGGCAGATCTCCTGAGGTTGGGAGTTGGAGACCAGCCTGACCAACACGGAGAAACCCCATCTCTACTAAAAATACAAAAAATTAGCCGGACCTGGTGGCACATAACTGTAATCCCAGCTACTCAGGAGGCTGAGGCAGGAGAATCACTTGAACCCAGGAGGCGGAGGTTGCGGTGAGCCAAGATCGCGCCATGGCACTCCAGCCTGAGCAACAAGAGTGAAACTCCATCTCGAAAAATAATAATAATAATAACATAAAGAATACAACTTAGAAACAGCCAAATGGAAGTCATGTATAAGACAAAGGAAGATGTGGGAGGTGGAAGGGGTTTTGTGGCGCCTCCATGCCCTCTCTGGGTGCCATTGGTAGACTGGGGGAATTAATTCCCTGGTACCTCCAGTCTGCAAAATGAGCTCTTGCAACCAGTAAGTCCCCAGTCAAAGGGGTGCAGGAGGTGGTAGGTGGAAGTTGAACAGATTGTAGGTTTGCATATATGAGATAATGCCCCAGGGGACATAGAAGCTACACATGGCAACCCAAATATTCTGATCTCCAAAAGGAAGAGAGAGTGGATTCTTAGAACACAAGCCCACCCCCCCCAAAGGCATCCCACACCAGCTCACTCATAAAGCTCCAAAGATGGGCCAGAAAAACAAGCTCTATACCAGGGGAACTTGGAGGCATGATAAGAAGGACAGAATGTGGACCCAGCCTTCTAAAGGAGAAAGAATCTGACAGAGAATAGTCGCAGAGATTTTGTGAAGGTCGCAGGATGGAGAGAAGGAACTGTAGCTTAAAAGTGGGTGAAGTTCTGCTACTCAGGAGAGGAGTTTGGGGTGGTAGGGGCTGGGGAGAGCAACCGTTCTTCATCCCCGGAGCAGGAGGCCGCGGACTTTTTGCAGATCCAGAATTTGGCAAGATTACATTTGTCATCGTTCCAGCCATTGCCACTAAATTCCGCACAGTCTTCCTCCCCAATATTGTTGGGCTCTCCTTTGTTCCAATACTGCTTGAAGCTGCAAAGCCCATGCAGAATGTGAGCCTCTGTCCCCAACTCCCCCACCCCGGCTACACGAGCTGTGTTTCTACCTTCTGTCATCTTGGTGCTTTAACATCTGTGCTACGTGTTTATGCTGGACATGAATCCCTCTGCATACCTGATAATATACCTGACTCACGGTGCCTTGGGTTCCTGCCTCTCTTCTCACAACCTGTCCTTGGGTGGACTCCACCTATTGAGGGTGTGATTTTCAAATACAAACCAACCAATCTGGAGTCCACACCCCCAGCCACCTGCCTTACTGGGCTCTTGTACTCCAAGCCACTATCCTGTGCTAATCAACCCGAGGCCAGATGTTAGACAGCTAGGGGCAGCCCCTGTGCCCCAGGGCCCGTAAATGCTTCATACTTCCCAATCCTAAGCCTGTTCACCTGGCCTTGACCTTTCCTTTCCATACAAACCATAATAAAGGCTCTGGCCCACAGTCACCCCTCCCCACCACTCTGCCTCATAACAGACCCTGGTGCTTCCCCAGGTGGCCCCCAGCTGTGACGTGTCCTCTCTAGGGATCTGTGTATATGACAAGCTACTCACAATGGCAGGTGTCTCCTGAGCTGGTGGCCTTACTAGACCTCAGATTTCCTATTAATACACTATATTTTAACACACCCACCCACGGGGTAAGCTCCTCCTGCAGCTCTGCTGGTGGAATTTTAGGCACCTGCTATGCTGTCTGGAGGTGGGTAAGAAGACCGCCTTCCTCAACTCAGTAAAACTCCCAGATTCTTGGGTCTAGAGTGTCAGGGAGTTGGGGAGGATCCCCAGGGGAAGTTCAAGTCAGAGTTGTAGAGCCCCAGCCCCAGTGGATGGGATGCCCCTTCTGAGATCTACCTGGGCAACAGCGGTGAGCCATCCACCCATTGCCATGTGCCTTCCTGATTCAGGTCTGAAAGTCCCATCCAGGTGAAGCGGTTACTTCTGGAAGACTGCAGCTGTAGGAAGTTCTGGAGGGTAGAGGAGGAGTCAGGAGGGAGCTCTGCTTCCCATTTTCCAGGCTCTGTCTCCCCATCTCTTGGCAGGAAGTTCTGCTTGTAGGCTAACCTTCAGCCTTCCGGTACACTGGGTCCTGAGCCCCCCCGTGTCTGAGTCCCTCTCACATGCGTATCCCACAGCCCATGTGCCCTGATGTGCACACAGCCATGCACAGCTGGCCTCTCCTCACACACTCTTGCTAACACTGCGTGTTTATCCATTTCATACATTCTGTGCACGTCTGCACACATTTACTCATAGCTGGGCTTAATGTATTGGAGCCAGATCCATTTCCTAATTGCTGGTCATGCACATCTCCTTTCAGCTCTGCACTGAGTGACATCACATCGACAGCTTGAAATCAGCCGCCATGGGAATATTTACACCAGGGAAATTGGGAAACGCGACGCATCAGGACTTCTTCCCCCAGACAGCTGGTTGTTAACCACTTGTGGCATGCCACTGGGGGTTACTTATAGTTTATGTTTTCCCCAGAGCTTTCACACATGTTCAGACTTGGTTTGTATCTGCTCTAAGGGTACCTGGGACTCCCTCATTCATATCCTTCTCCTCCCATCTTTTTAAGTGGAGCAAAGCCTCTCTTCTGCAAAATCCTCTCTGAGCACCTCCTCCCCTGTTGGCCAGAAGCCATGCCCCAGGCCAGGACGGGGATCCCCACCAGGTGTACCTGCTCCTCAGCACTTTTGATGACGACGAGCTGGGCCCCCACTTCCTGGCAGGCGGTGATGGAGTCGTGCCAGTTCCGCTGGGAGTTCGATATGAAGTAACAGTTTCCTTGGAAGAATGTCCATTCCCAGGGACAGGGGCGGCACAGGCGTTCTGTTGGGCGAGGCTGGTCAGGGCTGGGCTCAGATGAGGTTGTCCATATTCCTGTATCTGCCCAGCCTTAAAGGTCTTGAGAGTCGGAGCCCTTCCTTGACTGTCCACGCTGGGTGGACCATTCCCCTCCCCACTTCCCGAGAGCCTCCCCCATCCCCATGAGAACCTGGGAGTCCTGGCCCCATCTCCTCCAGACTAGGAGAAGTCGGAGCTTTAGAGCACAAAACAGAAGGCAAGAGACTAGCTTGACTGAGTGCCTACCGTGTACCTGGCCCACTGAACACCAAGTGCAAGCATCGCTGTTAATCTGTGTTCTTATTTCACAGAGGAAGAAACTGAGGCTCAGAGAGGGTTAGTGACTCAAGCAAAGTCACACACCATGAAAACCCTCCCAGGCCCAAGGACCCCTGGCATCTGGCCACTTACCCACAGCAGCCTTCAGCTGGGACAGGTCCTGGGAGATCTCGTCCTGCTTGGACTGCTCCTGCCTCTGGGAGCTGGGGTTTTTGGAGACTGGGACAAGGAAAGAAATTGCAATGATTAAACACCTGCTGTGTGCCACGCCCTACATTGTCCCCCTAAGGACGTCATTTCTGAGCACAAAAATCTTGTTTAAATCCTTTTTTGGATAAGGAAAACTGACACCCAGAGAAGGCAGCAGGGAAGGGACAGGAGAGCCTGTTCCCCTCCCCTCCCCTCCCCTGCCCTGCCCTGGAGGTGAGAGTGGTCATGGGGAAAGGCCTCTGGAAACCCAAAGGACAGAAGGCCAGCTTTTAGCCCTCGTTCGTCTTGGAACTGGCCACCCCCAGCTGCGTCTACAGCAGAAGAACCAGGCCTGGGAGGCCAGGACTCTCAGAGCCAGCTGCTGACCTTGGACAAGGATGGCCACCAGCAGCCCAGTGAAGAGTGTGAAGAAGAGGAGCAGCAGCACCAGGGGGGCATGGCCCAGACAGCCTGCAGGAGAAAAGATTGCTTGGTTCCAGCATGCCAGTGCCCAAGCCTCAGCCTGGCCCAGGGAAAGCCTGGCCACAGCCCCACCTCCCCAAATGGCAGGAGTGAAGGCCCCAGCCCCACCTCTCCACGTGGCAGGAGTCCAAGTCCCCAGCCTCCACCTACCCAGGACCCAGGAGTGCAGGAACCCAGCCCTTACTTCCCAGGTCCCAGGAGTGAAGGCCCCAGCCCCCACCTCCCCAGCCCCCAGGAATCCAGACCCCAGCCTCCACCTCCTAAGGTATCAGTAGTCCAGGTCCCAGCCCCCACCTCCTTAGGATGCAGGAGTCCAGGACCCTGCTCCCACCTCTCCAGGATCCAGGAGTCCAGACCCCAGCCTCTACCTCCCTAGGACCCAGGAGTCCA
>NW_022324888.1:0-1646 GCF_002776525.5 Piliocolobus tephrosceles | reverse complement strand
TTTTCCAGTTTTTGCCCATTCAGTATGATATTAGCTGTGGGTTTGTCATAAATAGCTCTTATTATTTTGAGGTACGTTCCATCAATACCGAATTTGTTGAGCGTTTTTAGCATGAAGGGCTGTTGAATTTTGTCAAAAGCCTTTTCTGCATCTATTGAGATAATCATGTGGTTCTTGTCTTTGGTTCTGTTGATATGCTGGATTACGTTGATTGATTTGCGAATGTTGAACCAGCCTTGCATCCCAGGGATGAAGCCCACTTGATCATGGTGGATAAGCTTTTTGATGTGCTGCTGAATCCGGTTTGCCAGGATTTTATTGAGGATTTTTGCATCGATGTTCATCAGGGAGATTGGTCTAAAATTCTCTTTTTTTGTTGTGTCTCTGCCAGGCTTTGGTATCAGGATGATGCTGGCCTCATAAAATGAGTTAGGGAGGATTCCCTCTTTTTCTATTGATTGGAATAGTTTCAGAAGGAATGGTACCAGCTCCTCCTTGTACCTCTGGTAGAATTCAGCTGTGAATCCATCTGGTCCTGGGCTTTTTTTGGTGGGCAGGCTATTAATTGTTGCCTCAATTTCAGAGGCTGCTATTGGTCTATTCAGGGATTCAACTTCTTCCTGGTTTAGTCTTGGAAGAGTGTACGTGTCCAGGAAATTATCCATTTCTTCTAGATTTTCTAGTTGATTTGCGTAGAGGTGTTTATAGTATTCTCTGATGGTAGTTTGTATTTCTGTGGGGTCGGTGGTGATATCCCCTTTATCATTTTTTATTGCGTCTATTTGATTCCTCTCTCTTTTCTTCTTTATTAATCTTGCTAGCGGTCTGTCAATTTTGTTGATCTTTTCAAAAAACCAACTCCTGGATTCATTGATTTTTTGGAGGGTTTTTTGTGTCTCTATCTCCTTCAGTTCTGCTCTGATCTTAGTTATTTCTTGCTTTCTGCTAGCTTTTGAATGTGTTTGCTCTTGCCTCTCTAGTTCTTTTAATTGTGATGTTAGAGTGTCAATTTTAGATCTTTCCTGCTTTCTCTTGTGGGCACTTAGTGCTATAAATTTCCCTCTACATACTGCTTTAAATGTGTCCCAGAGATTCTGGTATGTTGTATCTTTGTTCTCATTGGATTCAAAGAACATCTTTATTTCTGCTTTCATTTCGTTATGTACCCAGTAGTCATTCAGGAGCAGGTTGTTCAGTTTCCATGTAGTTGAGCGGTTTTGATTGAATTTCTTAGTCCTGAGTTCTAGTTTGATTGCACTGTGGTCAGAGAGACAGTTTGTTATAATTTCTGTTCTTTTACATTTGCTGAGGAGTGCTTTACTTCCAATTATGTGGTCAATTTTGGAATAAGTGTGATGTGGTGCTGAGAAGAATGTATATTCTGTTGACTTGGGGTGGAGAGTTCTATAGATGTCTATTAGGTCCGCTTGGTGCAGAGATGAGTTCAATTCCTGGATATCCTTGTTAACTTTCTGTCTCGTTGATCTGTCTAATGTTGACAGTGGAGTGTTGAAGTCTCCCATTATTATTGTATGGGAGTCTAAGTCTCTTTGTAAGTCTCTAAGGACTTGCTTTATGAATCTGGGTGCTCCTGTATTGGGTGCATATATATTTAGGATAGTTAGCTCTTCCTGTTGGATTGATCC
>NW_022324887.1:0-12408 GCF_002776525.5 Piliocolobus tephrosceles | reverse complement strand
TGGACTCCTGGGTCCTAGGGAGGTAGAGGCTGGGGTCTGGACTCCTGGATCCTGGAGAGGTGGGAGCAGGGTCCTGGACTCCTGCATCCTAAGGAGGTGGGGGCTGGGACCTGGACTACTGATACCTTAGGAGGTGGAGGCTGGGGTCTGGATTCCTGGGGGCTGGGGAGGTGGGGGCTGGGGCCTTCACTCCTGGGACCTGGGAAGTAAGGGCTGGGTTCCTGCACTCCTGGGTCCTGGGTAGGTGGAGGCTGGGGACTTGGACTCCTGCCACGTGGAGAGGTGGGGCTGGGGCCTTCACTCCTGCCATTTGGGGAGGTGGGGCTGTGGCCAGGCTTTCCCTGGGCCAGGCTGAGGCTTGGGCACTGGCATGCTGGAACCAAGCAATCTTTTCTCCTGCAGGCTGTCTGGGCCATGCCCCCCTGGTGCTGCTGCTCCTCTTCTTCACACTCTTCACTGGGCTGCTGGTGGCCATCCTTGTCCAAGGTCAGCAGCTGGCTCTGAGAGTCCTGGCCTCCCAGGCCTGGTTCTTCTGCTGTAGACGCAGCTGGGGGTGGCCAGTTCCAAGACGAACGAGGGCTAAAAGCTGGCCTTCTGTCCTTTGGGTTTCCAGAGGCCTTTCCCCATGACCACTCTCACCTCCAGGGCAGGGCAGGGGAGGGGAGGGGAGGGGAACAGGCTCTCCTGTCCCTTCCCTGCTGCCTTCTCTGGGTGTCAGTTTTCCTTATCCAAAAAAGGATTTAAACAAGATTTTTGTGCTCAGAAATGACGTCCTTAGGGGGACAATGTAGGGCGTGGCACACAGCAGGTGTTTAATCATTGCAATTTCTTTCCTTGTCCCAGTCTCCAAAAACCCCAGCTCCCAGAGGCAGGAGCAGTCCAAGCAGGACGAGATCTCCCAGGACCTGTCCCAGCTGAAGGCTGCTGTGGGTAAGTGGCCAGATGCCAGGGGTCCTTGGGCCTGGGAGGGTTTTCATGGTGTGTGACTTTGCTTGAGTCACTAACCCTCTCTGAGCCTCAGTTTCTTCCTCTGTGAAATAAGAACACAGATTAACAGCGATGCTTGCACTTGGTGTTCAGTGGGCCAGGTACACGGTAGGCACTCAGTCAAGCTAGTCTCTTGCCTTCTGTTTTGTGCTCTAAAGCTCCGACTTCTCCTAGTCTGGAGGAGATGGGGCCAGGACTCCCAGGTTCTCATGGGGATGGGGGAGGCTCTCGGGAAGTGGGGAGGGGAATGGTCCACCCAGCGTGGACAGTCAAGGAAGGGCTCCGACTCTCAAGACCTTTAAGGCTGGGCAGATACAGGAATATGGACAACCTCATCTGAGCCCAGCCCTGACCAGCCTCGCCCAACAGAACGCCTGTGCCGCCCCTGTCCCTGGGAATGGACATTCTTCCAAGGAAACTGTTACTTCATATCGAACTCCCAGCGGAACTGGCACGACTCCATCACCGCCTGCCAGGAAGTGGGGGCCCAGCTCGTCGTCATCAAAAGTGCTGAGGAGCAGGTACACCTGGTGGGGATCCCCGTCCTGGCCTGGGGCATGGCTTCTGGCCAACAGGGGAGGAGGTGCTCAGAGAGGATTTTGCAGAAGAGAGGCTTTGCTCCACTTAAAAAGATGGGAGGAGAAGGATATGAATGAGGGAGTCCCAGGTACCCTTAGAGCAGATACAAACCAAGTCTGAACATGTGTGAAAGCTCTGGGGAAAACATAAACTATAAGTAACCCCCAGTGGCATGCCACAAGTGGTTAACAACCAGCTGTCTGGGGGAAGAAGTCCTGATGCGTCGCGTTTCCCAATTTCCCTGGTGTAAATATTCCCATGGCGGCTGATTTCAAGCTGTCGATGTGATGTCACTCAGTGCAGAGCTGAAAGGAGATGTGCATGACCAGCAATTAGGAAATGGATCTGGCTCCAATACATTAAGCCCAGCTATGAGTAAATGTGTGCAGACGTGCACAGAATGTATGAAATGGATAAACACGCAGTGTTAGCAAGAGTGTGTGAGGAGAGGCCAGCTGTGCATGGCTGTGTGCACATCAGGGCACATGGGCTGTGGGATACGCATGTGAGAGGGACTCAGACACGGGGGGGCTCAGGACCCAGTGTACCGGAAGGCTGAAGGTTAGCCTACAAGCAGAACTTCCTGCCAAGAGATGGGGAGACAGAGCCTGGAAAATGGGAAGCAGAGCTCCCTCCTGACTCCTCCTCTACCCTCCAGAACTTCCTACAGCTGCAGTCTTCCAGAAGTAACCGCTTCACCTGGATGGGACTTTCAGACCTGAATCAGGAAGGCACATGGCAATGGGTGGATGGCTCACCGCTGTTGCCCAGGTAGATCTCAGAAGGGGCATCCCATCCACTGGGGCTGGGGCTCTACAACTCTGACTTGAACTTCCCCTGGGGATCCTCCCCAACTCCCTGACACTCTAGACCCAAGAATCTGGGAGTTTTACTGAGTTGAGGAAGGCGGTCTTCTTACCCACCTCCAGACAGCATAGCAGGTGCCTAAAATTCCACCAGCAGAGCTGCAGGAGGAGCTTACCCCGTGGGTGGGTGTGTTAAAATATAGTGTATTAATAGGAAATCTGAGGTCTAGTAAGGCCACCAGCTCAGGAGACACCTGCCATTGTGAGTAGCTTGTCATATACACAGATCCCTAGAGAGGACACGTCACAGCTGGGGGCCACCTGGGGAAGCACCAGGGTCTGTTATGAGGCAGAGTGGTGGGGAGGGGTGACTGTGGGCCAGAGCCTTTATTATGGTTTGTATGGAAAGGAAAGGTCAAGGCCAGGTGAACAGGCTTAGGATTGGGAAGTATGAAGCATTTACGGGCCCTGGGGCACAGGGGCTGCCCCTAGCTGTCTAACATCTGGCCTCGGGTTGATTAGCACAGGATAGTGGCTTGGAGTACAAGAGCCCAGTAAGGCAGGTGGCTGGGGGTGTGGACTCCAGATTGGTTGGTTTGTATTTGAAAATCACACCCTCAATAGGTGGAGTCCACCCAAGGACAGGTTGTGAGAAGAGAGGCAGGAACCCAAGGCACCGTGAGTCAGGTATATTATCAGGTATGCAGAGGGATTCATGTCCAGCATAAACACGTAGCACAGATGTTAAAGCACCAAGATGACAGAAGGTAGAAACACAGCTCGTGTAGCCGGGGTGGGGGAGTTGGGGACAGAGGCTCACATTCTGCATGGGCTTTGCAGCTTCAAGCAGTATTGGAACAAAGGAGAGCCCAACAATATTGGGGAGGAAGACTGTGCGGAATTTAGTGGCAATGGCTGGAACGATGACAAATGTAATCTTGCCAAATTCTGGATCTGCAAAAAGTCCGCGGCCTCCTGCTCCGGGGATGAAGAACGGTTGCTCTCCCCAGCCCCTACCACCCCAAACTCCTCTCCTGAGTAGCAGAACTTCACCCACTTTTAAGCTACAGTTCCTTCTCTCCATCCTGCGACCTTCACAAAATCTCTGCGACTATTCTCTGTCAGATTCTTTCTCCTTTAGAAGGCTGGGTCCACATTCTGTCCTTCTTATCATGCCTCCAAGTTCCCCTGGTATAGAGCTTGTTTTTCTGGCCCATCTTTGGAGCTTTATGAGTGAGCTGGTGTGGGATGCCTTTGGGGGGGGTGGGCTTGTGTTCTAAGAATCCACTCTCTCTTCCTTTTGGAGATCAGAATATTTGGGTTGCCATGTGTAGCTTCTATGTCCCCTGGGGCATTATCTCATATATGCAAACCTACAATCTGTTCAACTTCCACCTACCACCTCCTGCACCCCTTTGACTGGGGACTTACTGGTTGCAAGAGCTCATTTTGCAGACTGGAGGTACCAGGGAATTAATTCCCCCAGTCTACCAATGGCACCCAGAGAGGGCATGGAGGCGCCACAAAACCCCTTCCACCTCCCACATCTTCCTTTGTCTTATACATGACTTCCATTTGGCTGTTTCTAAGTTGTATTCTTTATGTTATTATTATTATTATTTTTCGAGATGGAGTTTCACTCTTGTTGCTCAGGCTGGAGTGCCATGGCGCGATCTTGGCTCACCGCAACCTCCGCCTCCTGGGTTCAAGTGATTCTCCTGCCTCAGCCTCCTGAGTAGCTGGGATTACAGTTATGTGCCACCAGGTCCGGCTAATTTTTTGTATTTTTAGTAGAGATGGGGTTTCTCCGTGTTGGTCAGGCTGGTCTCCAACTCCCAACCTCAGGAGATCTGCCTGCCTCGGCCTCTCAAAGTGCTGGGATTACAGGTGTGCATCACTGCGCCTGGCCTATTATTTTTTGTAAGAATAAAACAGGTTTATTTGGATTTGGGACTCTGAATAGTTCTGTCTCTGCTACCTGATCTCCTCCTGCCATGACTTCGGGACCTAGAGAACTTTGGCTCCAGCTGTGAAGGCTCCTGCAGCTCTGGCCCCGGCTGCACCGGCCCCTGCTGTGGTCACTATTTCTTCCTCTACTTGGTGAACTGCGCCTCTCCTGGACGCGGTGTGCGTGCCCAGCTAATTTTTGTACTTTTGGTAGAGACGGGGTTTCAACATGTTGGCCAGGATGGTCTCTATCTCTTGACCTCGTGATCTGCCAGCCTTAGCCTCCCAAAGTGTTGGGATTACAGGCCTGAGCCACCGCGCCCGGCCTCTCCCCACGTTCTTGAACTCGGGCAGCACATTCTCGTAGAAATCTAGGAACTGTTGGTAGATTTCTTCCTTGCTGTACTCCAGGCTTGCGTCGGGGTCATAGTCATCACTCCTGCATTGCTCCATTCCAAACGCTGTAAACATGTTCTTAATAAGAAGGGTAGGACTGGATGTTGGGAAATTATGTTTACGTGAACATCTATCTCCAAATCTGCAAGCTCCTGTTTTACTGTAGAAGGGACAATTAGCTCGATCCTTCTCCATGACTCTGAAATCCAAGGCGGGGTTCCGGGTTTTGCCATGTGGCGCCATTTTCCAACTCATTTTCAGCCTGATCCAGCATCTTCTGGACAGCTTCCTGTTTTTCTTTCTTCTCCTGTCGTTTCTGTTCCTCCTCTTCTCTTTCCTCTCCTGTTCTTCCCATTGTTCCTTTAACTTTCGCTCTTGTTCTTGCCGTTTTCTAGCCGCCTCTTCCTCTTCCTTCTTTATTTTGAATTCTTCCTGTGCCTTCTGCTCAGCAATTGCTCCTTATGTAATCTTTGCCTCTCTCTTCCCCATAGCTTTTCTAGTTGTTGGTTTTCAATAAAAGTGTCCTGCTCCTTCAGTGAGAGTCCTGAGTCCCTCAGTGGAGCAAGTTCCTGCCGGCGTTTCTTTCGTTTCTCCTTCTTCAGGGCGGGCCTGTACTTTCTGTGGCTTGGTTTCTCTGGAAATGTCATCTTCTCGGGCGCAGCCATCTTGCCAGCACCGCCCCACCCCTCTAGTTGTATCCTTTATAATAAACTGGTGAACATTGTAACCGCAGATCCAGCCCAATCTGGTTCAACTTTGTGTAATAAAATGGCGAGTTGTTTTTCAGTTGCCATGGACCCCCAGGTTGCAAGTTACGTACCCTGGGCATGCCCAGATGAACCAAGTGTACAGATCCAGGCGGAACCTAAGTGCTCAGATGGAGGAACAGGGACTGAGTTAAGAAGTGGACACCACGTGGCATGATCTGTGATCCAATCAGATTGAGCCCTGGCATCACTCCAGGGCATGATCCAATCAGATCAAGCCTCCTGAATCCCCTCATTACAAGATCCAATCACATCATGCCTCACTATCCTCTGTGTATAAAATCTGCCCCAGCCCCCAGCTTGGAGAGACACATTTGGACCAGACTGGTGTGGCCTTGCTTGGCTGCCTTGGAATAAATTTTTCTCTCTACAAAACCCCAATGCTTCAGTGTTTGATTTTCCACTGTGAGCCAGAGAACTGACCTAATTTAGTTCAGCAACAGCATAAGCAAAATGTTTTCCTGAGTTCTCTAAATAATTCTAGGAAATTACTGAACTTAAGAGGCTTATCAGAAGCCCCAGTTTTTTGCCAGCCTGGCATAAGTGTGGGTAGACAGTGTAAAGGCACTGTCTTTGCACCTGGCATCTGAAACGGGGTCAGTCTTTTGGGATCTAGTCCTTTAACTTGTGGAATGTGGTGCTAACTCCAGGAAGCTAGTGTTAGAGAATTTTTTTTTTTTTTTTTTTCATACTTTAAGTTCTAGGGTACATGTGCATAACGTGCAGGTTTGTTACATATGTATACTTGTGCCATGTTGGTGTGCTGCACCCATCAACTCGTCAGCACCCATCAATTCATCATTTATATCAGGTATAACTCCCCAATGCAATCCCTCCCCCCTCCCCCCTCCCCATGATAGGCCCCAGTGTGTGATGTTCCCCTTCCCGAGTCCAAGTGAACTCATTGTTCAGTTCCCACCTATGAGTGAGAACATGCGGTGTTTGGTTTTCTGTTCTTGTGATAGTTTGCTAAGAATGATGGTTTCCAGCTGCATCCATGTCCCTACAAAGGACGCAAACTCATCCTTTTTTATGGCTGCATAGTATTCCATGGTGTCTATGTGCCACATTTTCTTAATCCAGTCTGTCACTGATGGACATTTGGGTTGATTCCAAGTCTTTGCTATTGTGAATAGTGCCGCAATAAACATACGTGTGCATGTGTCTTTGTAGTAGAATAATTTATAATCCTTTGGGTATATACCCAGTAGTGGGATGGCTGGGTCATATGGTACATCTAGTTCTAGATCCTTGAGGAATTGCCATACTGTTTTCCATAATGGTTGAACTAGTTTACAATCCCACCAACAGTGTAAAAGTTAGAGAATTTTTTTGGTGTAAATAAGACCCCACAAACATCACTTCCCTTCTACTGATGTTGATCCCAAAGATGCTCCTTCATAAACAGCTTGTAAGCTAAATTCCATCTTACTTAGAGTTGACCTTCAACAGGTAGAGGAACTGTGAGGCTTGTTCTGTGTCGTCTCCCAGAGGCTCCCAGGGGAATGGGGCCCAGTTGCCCTTTTCAGCTCATTGGTGCCTTTGTATTGGGTTCTTTCCTTTCCCTACCTGCTCCTCTTCATTCTCCCCGTCTCCTGCTGGTGCTTCTTGGAATCTCCTCCCAGATAAGCTACTTATACCCAAATCCTTGTCTCAAGCTCTGCACTGGGGGAAACCCAAGCCAAGCTTATGATATATTTTGATAACTACCAGGCATGGCTCTTTTTGTGTGTAAGACAAGGTCTTGCTCTGTCACCCAGGCCGAAGTGCTGAGGTGCAATCATGACCTACTGCAGCCTTGACCTCATGGGCTCCAGTGATCCTCCCACCTCAGCCTCCTGAGTAGCTGGGACCACACTTGTACATCACTATATCTAGCTACTTTTTAAAAATTTTTTGTAGAGATGGGGTCTCACTGTGTTGCCCATGCTGTTCTTGAACTCCCAGGCTCAACTCATCCTCCTGCCTCAGCCTCCCAAAGTGCTGAGTTTACAGGCATGAGCCACTATGGCCTGCCTGGTCATGGCTCTTCTCTATCAAAATGTTCTCAGGTATTCTTGTGCAATTTTTGGATGACTTTTGAAACTACTCTGGCTTTAAAGGTTTTCATTTACTTGTGGAATAAGTCACGTGTGCACATAGAACCAAAACGTATCAATCTCTACAGTGAAAACTAAAGCTCATTACATCCCCATCTTCCCATCTCAAGAGGTTACTGTCCCCACTTATAGCTTTGCTATTTATTCCCAAGTAAAGAATATAACCTCCTTATTATATTCCAAATAATGAGCTTGTCAAGTTTGTTTTAAAATCTGTTTGGAAATCCTTCAATCGAATTTTGAAAATCTATCTGTGGAGTAGGTGGAGCCCAAAGGATTTTTATTTTTTATTTTTATTTTTTTTGAGACAGAGTCTCACTCTGTTGCCCAGGCTGGAGGGCAGTGGTGCTATCTCAGCTGCCTGCAGCCTCTGCCTCCCGGGTTCAAGCAGTTCTCCTGCCTCAGCCTCTTGAGTAGCTGGGATTACAGGCACCCGCCACCACACTTGGCAATTTTTTTGTATTTTTCGTAGAGACAAGGTTTCACCACGTTCGCCAGGCTGGTCTCAAACTCCTGACTTCAGGTGATCCACCTGCCTTGGCCTCCCAAAGTGCTGGGATTACAGGCGTGAGCCACCGTGCCCAGCCTATGAAATTTTCTTTTCTTTTACAAAGTAGATTCACGTTGTTGTGCAACCATCACCACCATTCATCTCACAAACTTTTTTTCATCTTCCCAGGTGAAACTCTGTTCCCAGGAAACACTGACTCCCTGTTCCCTATTCCCCAGCCCCTGGCACCCACCATTCTACTTTCTGTCTCTATAAGTCTGACAACTCTAGGGAACCCATATGAATGGATTCATACAGCCTTTGTCTTATTATGACTGGCTTATTTCACTTAGCATATTGTCCTCAAGGTTCATCATGTTGTAGCATGTGTCCAAATGTCCTTTCTTTTTTTTTTTTTTTTTTTTTTTTGAGACGAAGTCTCACTCTGTCGCTCAGGCTGGAGTGCAGTGGCGCCATCTCGGCTCACTGCAGCGTCTGCCTCCCGGGTTCATGCCATTCTCCTGCCTCAGCCTCCGGAGTAGCTGGGACTACAGGCATGCACCACCATGCCTGACGAATTTTTGTATTTTTTTTTTTTAGTAGAGATGAGGTTTCACCATATTGACCAGGCTGGTCTTGAACTCTTGACCTCGTGATCTGCCCGCCTTGGCCTCCCAAAGTGCTGGGATTACAGACGTGAGCTATTGCATCTGGCCACTGTCTTTCCTTTTTAAAGGGTAAGTAATATTTCACTGGATGGTTATATCACATCTTGTTTATTCCTTCCTCTGTCAATGGGCACTCAGATTGCATCCACCTTTGGGGTCTTGTGAATCACGTTGCTGTGAACATGAGTGTACAACTATCTTTTTGAGTCCTTGTTTTCAATTCTTTTTTTTTTTTTTTTTTTGGTCAGGATTTTCTTTCCCTCTGTTACCCAGGCTGGAATGCAGTGGACACAATCGGGGCTTCTTCCAGCCTCAACATCCTGAGCCCATGTGATCCTCCCACCTCAACCCCTTAAGTAGCTGGGACTTCAGGCATGCACCACCATGCTCAGGTAATTTTAAAAATTCTTTGTAGAGATGGGATCTCCCTGTATTGCCCAGACTGGTCTGGAACTCTTGGGCTCAAACAGTCCTCCTGCCTCAGCCTCGCAAAGTGCTGGGATTACAGGCCTGAGCCACCAAGGCTGGCCTTTGCTTTCTTATTTTAAATTTATTTTTATTTTACTTTAAGTTCTGGGATACAGGTGCAGAATGTGCAGGTTTGTTACATAGGTATACATGTGCCATGGTGGTTTGCTGCACCCATCAACCCATTATCTAGGTTTTAAGCCTCACATGCATTGGGTGTTTGTCTTAATACTCCCCCTCTCCTTGTCCCCCAAACCCCAACAGGCACTGGTGTATGATGTTCCCCTCCCTGTGTCCATGTGTTGTCATTGTTCAGCTCCCACTTATGAGTGAGAACATGCGATGTTTGGTTTTCTGTTCCTGTGTTAGTTTGCTGAGAATGATGGTTTCCAGCTTCATCCATGTCCCTGCAAAGGATATGAACTCATCCTTTTTTTTACGGTTGCATAGTATTCCACAGTGTATATATGCCACATTTTCATTATCCAATCTATCATTGATGGACATTTGGGTTGGTTCCAAGTCTTTGCTATTGTAAATAGTGCTGCAATAAACGTAAGTGTGCATGTGTCTTTATAGTAGAATGATTTATAATCCTTTGGTATGTACCCAGTAATGGGATTGCTGGGTCAAATGGTATTTCTGGTTCTAGATCCTTGAGGAATCGCCACACTGTCTTCCACAATGATTGAACTAATTTACACTCCCACCAACAGTGTAAAAGCATTCCTATTTCTCCACATCCTCTCCAGCATCTGTTGTTTCCTGACTTTTTAACGATTGCCATTCTAACTGGCATGAGATGGTATCTCATTGTGGTTTTGATTTGCATTTCTCTAATGACCAGTGATGATGAGCTTTTTTCATATTTGTTGGCTGCATAAATGCTTTCAATTCAAGGTGAGATTTGAGTGGAGACACAGAGCCAAACCGTATCAAGCATGGAATGTTTCTTCATTTGTTTGTGCCATCTGTGATTTCTTTCAGCACTGTTTAGTAGTTCTCCTTGTAGATATCTTTCATCTCGGTGGTTAGATGCATTTCTAGATAATCTTTGTGTGTGTGGCTACTGTAAATGGAATTGTATCCTTTTTTTTTTTCTCTTGAGATGGAGGCTCGCTCTGTCACCCAGGCTGGAGTGCAGTGGTGTGATCTCAGCTCACTGCAACTTCCGCCTCCCTAGTTCAAGTGAGTCTCCTGCCTCAGCCTCCTGAGCAGCTGGGATTACAGGCATGCACCACCACGCTGGGCTAATTTTTGTGTTTTTAGTAGAGACATTGTTTCACCATGTTGGCCAGGTTGGTCTCAAACTCCTAACCTCAAGTGATCTGCCTGCCTTGGCCTCCCAAAGTGCTGAGATTACAGGCACGAGTCACCGCACCTGACTGAAATTGCTTTCTTGATTTGGCTGTCAGCTTGAATGTTACTGGTGTATAGAAATGCTATTGATTTTTGTACATTGATATTGTATCCTGAAACTTTACTGAAGCCATTTATCAGTTCCAGGAGCCTTTTGGTGGAATCTTCAGGGTTTTTCATGTATAAAATCATGTCATCAGTGAAGAAAGGTAGTTTGACTTCTTTTCCAGTGTGGATACCTTTTATTTATTTCTCTTGCCTGATTGCTCTGGCTAGGACTTCTGAGATATATATCAGATACATATGATATATAGATACGCTGGTGACCACACAGGTTGTTCCAATTTGGAAAGAACCAAATTTAGGAATTTGGGAACAATTCAAAGCCATTATGAATATTTTATTTCCTCCTTGGTGCCATTTGACTGTGTTTTGGTGAACTGTCTTTGACTGTCATTGAGGCAGACTGTCTGGGTTCAAATCCCAGATGTCCCATTTACTAGCTGTGTGACCTTGGGCCAGTTACATAACCTCACTGTGCTTTAGTATCCCCCATCTGCAAAATGGAAATCATATGATCTACCATCTGCAAAACGGAAATCATAGGGTAGGAGATTCAAGTGAATGAGTTTATAAACTTAGTTGAAAAGTGCTTGACTATCATAGGCATTAAATAAGCAAGGGATTCTGATTCAGCCTCAACTCCCAAAGTCAGCAAAAATTCTCATAAATGAGGGCATCAGCAGACCACAGCAACAAAGCCTGTGGTCAGGGAGGATGATGGTTCCAGGAACTAGGGGTACTGCCTGCCCATCCCTGCCCTAGGTGGAGGGGTATAACGAAGTCACTTTTCATTAGAACTTACTGGATTTCATTAAAAGCAACATGCAGCTCAGCTATGGAAGGAGTGGACGAATCCTTCTCCCTGTCAACCTCAGACCATTCCCCACCAGCTCCTTGAAATTCCTGCAAGGTCAGGGCCATCTCATGCTCTGACCCCTCCCACTGGCCTTTCGGGTGTTATATCCCTACCCAGTTTCCTGTTTTTCTTCCTCAGTAAGAAGAGATTTAGGGAGTGAGAATCGCGGGGTGGGAAATAAGCATTGTGGTCCCCAGAAGTTCTGGAAATTGAGGGACGGTGAGGGAAACATGAGTGACTCCAAGGAACCGAGGGCGCAGCCGCTGGGCCTCCTGGGTGAGGCTGAGCTGGGGCTCTGAGATCCTGGGGTGCTCTAGGATCCTGGGGTGCTTTGGGATCCTGGGGTGGGGAAGGGGATGGCTAGCCCTAGCCTCAGCCTGCCGAGGCTCTGAGTTCATATTTATCCATTTAGAAGAGGAAGAGCTGATAACTAGCGGTATGAATTTTTTTCCAAGAGACTTTGGATTCCGACAGACTCGAGGCTACAAGAGCTTAGCAGGTAGAGAAGGGTTAGTTGGAAGGGAGGAGAGAACAGAGCCTCCCAGACTCCTGGGTCCTGGAGAGCAGGTGGCTGGAGCCTGGACTCCTGGAACCTGGGGAGGTGGAGGCTGGGTCCTGAGTTCCTGGGTCCTGGGGAGCTAGTGGCTCCCCATGAGGAGGTAGAGGCTGGGTCTTGGGGAGCTGGGGGCTGAGACCTGGATTCCTGGGGCCTGGGGTGGTGGGGGCTGGAGCCTGGACTCCTGGGTCCTACGGAGGCAGGAGCTGGGGCCTGGACTACTGAGACTTGAGGAGGTGGAAGCTGGGACCTGGGTTTTGGGGTCCTGGGGAGGTGGGGGTTATGGGCCTGGGTCTTGGGGAGGTGGGGCCTGGGGGCTTGGACTCCTGGGTCCTAGGGAGGTAGAGGCTGGGGTCTGGACTCCTGG
>NW_022324886.1:0-12404 GCF_002776525.5 Piliocolobus tephrosceles | reverse complement strand
CCAGGAGTCCAGACCCCAGCCTCTACCTCCCTAGGACCCAGGAGTCCAAGCCCCCAGGCCCCACCTCCCCAAGACCCAGGCCCATAACCCCCACCTCCCCAGGACCCCAAAACCCAGGTCCCAGCTTCCACCTCCTCAAGTCTCAGTAGTCCAGGCCCCAGCTCCTGCCTCCGTAGGACCCAGGAGTCCAGGCTCCAGCCCCCACCATCCCAGGCCCCAGGAATCCAGGTCTCAGCCCCCAGCTCCCCAAGACCCAGCCTCTACCTCCTCATGGGGAGCCACTAGCTCCCCAGGACCCAGGAACTCAGGACCCAGCCTCCACCTCCCCAGGTTCCAGGAGTCCAGGCTCCAGCCACCTGCTCTCCAGGACCCAGGAGTCTGGGAGGCTCTGTTCTCTCCTCCCTTCCAACTAACCCTTCTCTACCTGCTAAGCTCTTGTAGCTTCGAGTCTGTCGGAATCCAAAGTCTCTTGGAAAAAAATTCATACCGCTAGTTATCAGCTCTTCCTCTTCTAAATGGATAAATATGAACTCAGAGCCTCGGCAGGCTGAGGCTAGGGCTAGCCATCCCCTTCCCCACCCCAGGATCCCAAAGCACCCCAGGATCCTAGAGCACCCCAGGATCTCAGAGCCCCAGCTCAGCCTCACCCAGGAGGCCCAGCGGCTGCGCCCTCGGTTCCTTGGAGTCACTCATGTTTCCCTCACCGTCCCTCAATTTCCAGAACTTCTGGGGACCACAATGCTTATTTCCCACCCCGCGATTCTCACTCCCTAAATCTCTTCTTACTGAGGAAGAAAAACAGGAAACTGGGTAGGGATATAACACCCGAAAGGCCAGTGGGAGGGGTCAGAGCATGAGATGGCCCTGACCTTGCAGGAATTTCAAGGAGCTGGTGGGGAATGGTCTGAGGTTGACAGGGAGAAGGATTCGTCCACTCCTTCCATAGCTGAGCTGCATGTTGCTTTTAATGAAATCCAGTAAGTTCTAATGAAAAGTGACTTCGTTATACCCCTCCACCTAGGGCAGGGATGGGCAGGCAGTACCCCTAGTTCCTGGAACCATCATCCTCCCTGACCACAGGCTTTGTTGCTGTGATCTGCTGATGCCCTCATTTATGAGAATTTTTGCTGACTTTGGGAGTTGAGGCTGAATCAGAATCCCTTGCTTATTTAATGCCTATGATAGTCAAGCACTTTTCAACTAAGTTTATAAACTCATTCACTTGAATCTCCTACCCTATGATTTCCGTTTTGCAGATGGTAGATCATATGATTTCCATTTTGCAGATGGGGGATACTAAAGCACAGTGAGGTTATGTAACTGGCCCAAGGTCACACAGCTAGTAAATGGGACATCTGGGATTTGAACCCAGACAGTCTGCCTCAATGACAGTCAAAGACAGTTCACCAAAACACAGTCAAATGGCACCAAGGAGGAAATAAAATATTCATAATGGCTTTGAATTGTTCCCAAATTCCTAAATTTGGTTCTTTCCAAATTGGAACAACCTGTGTGGTCACCAGCGTATCTATATATCATATGTATCTGATATATATCTCAGAAGTCCTAGCCAGAGCAATCAGGCAAGAGAAATAAATAAAAGGTATCCACACTGGAAAAGAAGTCAAACTACCTTTCTTCACTGATGACATGATTTTATACATGAAAAACCCTGAAGATTCCACCAAAAGGCTCCTGGAACTGATAAATGGCTTCAGTAAAGTTTCAGGATACAATATCAATGTACAAAAATCAATAGCATTTCTATACACCAGTAACATTCAAGCTGACAGCCAAATCAAGAAAGCAATTTCAGTCAGGTGCGGTGACTCGTGCCTGTAATCTCAGCACTTTGGGAGGCCAAGGCAGGCAGATCACTTGAGGTTAGGAGTTTGAGACCAACCTGGCCAACATGGTGAAACAATGTCTCTACTAAAAACACAAAAATTAGCCCAGCGTGGTGGTGCATGCCTGTAATCCCAGCTGCTCAGGAGGCTGAGGCAGGAGACTCACTTGAACTAGGGAGGCGGAAGTTGCAGTGAGCTGAGATCACACCACTGCACTCCAGCCTGGGTGACAGAGCGAGCCTCCATCTCAAGAGAAAAAAAAAAAGGATACAATTCCATTTACAGTAGCCACACACACAAAGATTATCTAGAAATGCATCTAACCACCGAGATGAAAGATATCTACAAGGAGAACTACTAAACAGTGCTGAAAGAAATCACAGATGGCACAAACAAATGAAGAAACATTCCATGCTTGATACGGTTTGGCTCTGTGTCTCCACTCAAATCTCACCTTGAATTGAAAGCATTTATGCAGCCAACAAATATGAAAAAAGCTCATCATCACTGGTCATTAGAGAAATGCAAATCAAAACCACAATGAGATACCATCTCATGCCAGTTAGAATGGCAATCGTTAAAAAGTCAGGAAACAACAGATGCTGGAGAGGATGTGGAGAAATAGGAATGCTTTTACACTGTTGGTGGGAGTGTAAATTAGTTCAATCATTGTGGAAGACAGTGTGGCGATTCCTCAAGGATCTAGAACCAGAAATACCATTTGACCCAGCAATCCCATTACTGGGTACATACCAAAGGATTATAAATCATTCTACTATAAAGACACATGCACACTTACGTTTATTGCAGCACTATTTACAATAGCAAAGACTTGGAACCAACCCAAATGTCCATCAATGATAGATTGGATAATGAAAATGTGGCATATATACACTGTGGAATACTATGCAACCGTAAAAAAAAGGATGAGTTCATATCCTTTGCAGGGACATGGATGAAGCTGGAAACCATCATTCTCAGCAAACTAACACAGGAACAGAAAACCAAACATCGCATGTTCTCACTCATAAGTGGGAGCTGAACAATGACAACACATGGACACAGGGAGGGGAACATCATACACCAGTGCCTGTTGGGGTTTGGGGGACAAGGAGAGGGGGAGTATTAAGACAAACACCCAATGCATGTGAGGCTTAAAACCTAGATAATGGGTTGATGGGTGCAGCAAACCACCATGGCACATGTATACCTATGTAACAAACCTGCACATTCTGCACCTGTATCCCAGAACTTAAAGTAAAATAAAAATAAATTTAAAATAAGAAAGCAAAGGCCAGCCTTGGTGGCTCAGGCCTGTAATCCCAGCACTTTGCGAGGCTGAGGCAGGAGGACTGTTTGAGCCCAAGAGTTCCAGACCAGTCTGGGCAATACAGGGAGATCCCATCTCTACAAAGAATTTTTAAAATTACCTGAGCATGGTGGTGCATGCCTGAAGTCCCAGCTACTTAAGGGGTTGAGGTGGGAGGATCACATGGGCTCAGGATGTTGAGGCTGGAAGAAGCCCCGGTTGTGTCCACTGCATTCCAGCCTGGGTAACAGAGGGAAAGAAAATCCTGACCAAAAAAAAAAAAAAAAAAAGAATTGAAAACAAGGACTCAAAAAGATAGTTGTACACTCATGTTCACAGCAACGTGATTCACAAGACCCCAAAGGTGGATGCAATCTGAGTGCCCATTGACAGAGGAAGGAATAAACAAGATGTGATATAACCATCCAGTGAAATATTACTTACCCTTTAAAAAGGAAAGACAGTGGCCAGATGCAATAGCTCACGTCTGTAATCCCAGCACTTTGGGAGGCCAAGGCGGGCAGATCACGAGGTCAAGAGTTCAAGACCAGCCTGGTCAATATGGTGAAACCTCATCTCTACTAAAAAAAAAAAATACAAAAATTCGTCAGGCATGGTGGTGCATGCCTGTAGTCCCAGCTACTCCGGAGGCTGAGGCAGGAGAATGGCATGAACCCGGGAGGCAGACGCTGCAGTGAGCCGAGATGGCGCCACTGCACTCCAGCCTGAGCGACAGAGTGAGACTTCGTCTCAAAAAAAAAAAAAAAAAAAAAAAAGAAAGGACATTTGGACACATGCTACAACATGATGAACCTTGAGGACAATATGCTAAGTGAAATAAGCCAGTCATAATAAGACAAAGGCTGTATGAATCCATTCATATGGGTTCCCTAGAGTTGTCAGACTTATAGAGACAGAAAGTAGAATGGTGGGTGCCAGGGGCTGGGGAATAGGGAACAGGGAGTCAGTGTTTCCTGGGAACAGAGTTTCACCTGGGAAGATGAAAAAAAGTTTGTGAGATGAATGGTGGTGATGGTTGCACAACAACGTGAATCTACTTTGTAAAAGAAAAGAAAATTTCATAGGCTGGGCACGGTGGCTCACGCCTGTAATCCCAGCACTTTGGGAGGCCAAGGCAGGTGGATCACCTGAAGTCAGGAGTTTGAGACCAGCCTGGCGAACGTGGTGAAACCTTGTCTCTACGAAAAATACAAAAAAATTGCCAAGTGTGGTGGCGGGTGCCTGTAATCCCAGCTACTCAAGAGGCTGAGGCAGGAGAACTGCTTGAACCCGGGAGGCAGAGGCTGCAGGCAGCTGAGATAGCACCACTGCCCTCCAGCCTGGGCAACAGAGTGAGACTCTGTCTCAAAAAAAATAAAAATAAAAAATAAAAATCCTTTGGGCTCCACCTACTCCACAGATAGATTTTCAAAATTCGATTGAAGGATTTCCAAACAGATTTTAAAACAAACTTGACAAGCTCATTATTTGGAATATAATAAGGAGGTTATATTCTTTACTTGGGAATAAATAGCAAAGCTATAAGTGGGGACAGTAACCTCTTGAGATGGGAAGATGGGGATGTAATGAGCTTTAGTTTTCACTGTAGAGATTGATACGTTTTGGTTCTATGTGCACACGTGACTTATTCCACAAGTAAATGAAAACCTTTAAAGCCAGAGTAGTTTCAAAAGTCATCCAAAAATTGCACAAGAATACCTGAGAACATTTTGATAGAGAAGAGCCATGACCAGGCAGGCCATAGTGGCTCATGCCTGTAAACTCAGCACTTTGGGAGGCTGAGGCAGGAGGATGAGTTGAGCCTGGGAGTTCAAGAACAGCATGGGCAACACAGTGAGACCCCATCTCTACAAAAAATTTTTAAAAAGTAGCTAGATATAGTGATGTACAAGTGTGGTCCCAGCTACTCAGGAGGCTGAGGTGGGAGGATCACTGGAGCCCATGAGGTCAAGGCTGCAGTAGGTCATGATTGCACCTCAGCACTTCGGCCTGGGTGACAGAGCAAGACCTTGTCTTACACACAAAAAGAGCCATGCCTGGTAGTTATCAAAATATATCATAAGCTTGGCTTGGGTTTCCCCCAGTGCAGAGCTTGAGACAAGGATTTGGGTATAAGTAGCTTATCTGGGAGGAGATTCCAAGAAGCACCAGCAGGAGACGGGGAGAATGAAGAGGAGCAGGTAGGGAAAGGAAAGAACCCAATACAAAGGCACCAATGAGCTGAAAAGGGCAACTGGGCCCCATTCCCCTGGGAGCCTCTGGGAGACGACACAGAACAAGCCTCACAGTTCCTCTACCTGTTGAAGGTCAACTCTAAGTAAGATGGAATTTAGCTTACAAGCTGTTTATGAAGGAGCATCTTTGGGATCAACATCAGTAGAAGGGAAGTGATGTTTGTGGGGTCTTATTTACACCAAAAAAATTCTCTAACTTTTACACTGTTGGTGGGATTGTAAACTAGTTCAACCATTATGGAAAACAGTATGGCAATTCCTCAAGGATCTAGAACTAGATGTACCATATGACCCAGCCATCCCACTACTGGGTATATACCCAAAGGATTATAAATTATTCTACTACAAAGACACATGCACACGTATGTTTATTGCGGCACTATTCACAATAGCAAAGACTTGGAATCAACCCAAATGTCCATCAGTGACAGACTGGATTAAGAAAATGTGGCACATAGACACCATGGAATACTATGCAGCCATAAAAAAGGATGAGTTTGCGTCCTTTGTAGGGACATGGATGCAGCTGGAAACCATCATTCTTAGCAAACTATCACAAGAACAGAAAACCAAACACCGCATGTTCTCACTCATAGGTGGGAACTGAACAATGAGTTCACTTGGACTCGGGAAGGGGAACATCACACACTGGGGCCTATCATGGGGAGGGGGGAGGGGGGAGGGATTGCATTGGGGAGTTATACCTGATATAAATGATGAATTGATGGGTGCTGACGAGTTGATGGGTGCAGCACACCAACATGGCACAAGTATACATATGTAACAAACCTGCACGTTATGCACATGTACCCTAGAACTTAAAGTATGAAAAAAAAAAAAAAAAAAATTCTCTAACACTAGCTTCCTGGAGTTAGCACCACATTCCACAAGTTAAAGGACTAGATCCCAAAAGACTGACCCCGCTTCAGATGCCAGGTGCAAAGACAGTGCCTTTACACTGTCTACCCACACTTATGCCAGGCTGGCAAAAAACTGGGGCTTCTGATAAGCCTCTTAAGTTCAGTAATTTCCTAGAATTATTTAGAGAACTCAGGAAAACATTTTGCTTATGCTGTTGCTGAACTAAATTAGGTCAGTTCCCTGGCTCACAGTGGAAAATCAAACACTGAAGCATTGGGGTTTTGTAGAGAGAAAAATTTATTCCAAGGCAGCCAAGCAAGGCCACACCAGTCTGGTCCAAATGTGTCTCTCCAAGCTGGGGGCTGGGGCAGATTTTATACACAGAGGATAGTGAGGCATGATGTGATTGGATCTTGTAATGAGGGGATTCAGGAGGCTTGATCTGATTGGATCATGCCCTGGAGTGATGCCAGGGCTCAATCTGATTGGATCACAGATCATGCCACGTGGTGTCCACTTCTTAACTCAGTCCCTGTTCCTCCATCTGAGCACTTAGGTTCCGCCTGGATCTGTACACTTGGTTCATCTGGGCATGCCCAGGGTACGTAACTTGCAACCTGGGGGTCCATGGCAACTGAAAAACAACTCGCCATTTTATTATACAAAGTTGAACCAGATTGGGCTGGATCTGCGGTTACAATGTTCACCAGTTTATTATAAAGGATACAACTAGAGGGGTGGGGCGGTGCTGGCAAGATGGCTGCGCCCGAGAAGATGACATTTCCAGAGAAACCAAGCCACAGAAAGTACAGGCCCGCCCTGAAGAAGGAGAAACGAAAGAAACGCCGGCAGGAACTTGCTCCACTGAGGGACTCAGGACTCTCACTGAAGGAGCAGGACACTTTTATTGAAAACCAACAACTAGAAAAGCTATGGGGAAGAGAGAGGCAAAGATTACATAAGGAGCAATTGCTGAGCAGAAGGCACAGGAAGAATTCAAAATAAGGAAGAGGAAGAGGCGGCTAGAAAACGGCAAGAACAAGAGCGAAAGTTAAAGGAACAATGGGAAGAACAGGAGAGGAAAGAGAAGAGGAGGAACAGAAACGACAGGAGAAGAAAGAAAAACAGGAAGCTGTCCAGAAGATGCTGGATCAGGCTGAAAATGAGTTGGAAAATGGCGCCACATGGCAAAACCCGGAACCCCGCCTTGGATTTCAGAGTCATGGAGAAGGATCGAGCTAATTGTCCCTTCTACAGTAAAACAGGAGCTTGCAGATTTGGAGATAGATGTTCACGTAAACATAATTTCCCAACATCCAGTCCTACCCTTCTTATTAAGAACATGTTTACAGCGTTTGGAATGGAGCAATGCAGGAGTGATGACTATGACCCCGACGCAAGCCTGGAGTACAGCAAGGAAGAAATCTACCAACAGTTCCTAGATTTCTACGAGAATGTGCTGCCCGAGTTCAAGAACGTGGGGAGAGGCCGGGCGCGGTGGCTCAGGCCTGTAATCCCAACACTTTGGGAGGCTAAGGCTGGCAGATCACGAGGTCAAGAGATAGAGACCATCCTGGCCAACATGTTGAAACCCCGTCTCTACCAAAAGTACAAAAATTAGCTGGGCACGCACACCGCGTCCAGGAGAGGCGCAGTTCACCAAGTAGAGGAAGAAATAGTGACCACAGCAGGGGCCGGTGCAGCCGGGGCCAGAGCTGCAGGAGCCTTCACAGCTGGAGCCAAAGTTCTCTAGGTCCCGAAGTCATGGCAGGAGGAGATCAGGTAGCAGAGACAGAACTATTCAGAGTCCCAAATCCAAATAAACCTGTTTTATTCTTACAAAAAATAATAGGCCAGGCGCAGTGATGCACACCTGTAATCCCAGCACTTTGAGAGGCCGAGGCAGGCAGATCTCCTGAGGTTGGGAGTTGGAGACCAGCCTGACCAACACGGAGAAACCCCATCTCTACTAAAAATACAAAAAATTAGCCGGACCTGGTGGCACATAACTGTAATCCCAGCTACTCAGGAGGCTGAGGCAGGAGAATCACTTGAACCCAGGAGGCGGAGGTTGCGGTGAGCCAAGATCGCGCCATGGCACTCCAGCCTGAGCAACAAGAGTGAAACTCCATCTCGAAAAATAATAATAATAATAACATAAAGAATACAACTTAGAAACAGCCAAATGGAAGTCATGTATAAGACAAAGGAAGATGTGGGAGGTGGAAGGGGTTTTGTGGCGCCTCCATGCCCTCTCTGGGTGCCATTGGTAGACTGGGGGAATTAATTCCCTGGTACCTCCAGTCTGCAAAATGAGCTCTTGCAACCAGTAAGTCCCCAGTCAAAGGGGTGCAGGAGGTGGTAGGTGGAAGTTGAACAGATTGTAGGTTTGCATATATGAGATAATGCCCCAGGGGACATAGAAGCTACACATGGCAACCCAAATATTCTGATCTCCAAAAGGAAGAGAGAGTGGATTCTTAGAACACAAGCCCACCCCCCCCAAAGGCATCCCACACCAGCTCACTCATAAAGCTCCAAAGATGGGCCAGAAAAACAAGCTCTATACCAGGGGAACTTGGAGGCATGATAAGAAGGACAGAATGTGGACCCAGCCTTCTAAAGGAGAAAGAATCTGACAGAGAATAGTCGCAGAGATTTTGTGAAGGTCGCAGGATGGAGAGAAGGAACTGTAGCTTAAAAGTGGGTGAAGTTCTGCTACTCAGGAGAGGAGTTTGGGGTGGTAGGGGCTGGGGAGAGCAACCGTTCTTCATCCCCGGAGCAGGAGGCCGCGGACTTTTTGCAGATCCAGAATTTGGCAAGATTACATTTGTCATCGTTCCAGCCATTGCCACTAAATTCCGCACAGTCTTCCTCCCCAATATTGTTGGGCTCTCCTTTGTTCCAATACTGCTTGAAGCTGCAAAGCCCATGCAGAATGTGAGCCTCTGTCCCCAACTCCCCCACCCCGGCTACACGAGCTGTGTTTCTACCTTCTGTCATCTTGGTGCTTTAACATCTGTGCTACGTGTTTATGCTGGACATGAATCCCTCTGCATACCTGATAATATACCTGACTCACGGTGCCTTGGGTTCCTGCCTCTCTTCTCACAACCTGTCCTTGGGTGGACTCCACCTATTGAGGGTGTGATTTTCAAATACAAACCAACCAATCTGGAGTCCACACCCCCAGCCACCTGCCTTACTGGGCTCTTGTACTCCAAGCCACTATCCTGTGCTAATCAACCCGAGGCCAGATGTTAGACAGCTAGGGGCAGCCCCTGTGCCCCAGGGCCCGTAAATGCTTCATACTTCCCAATCCTAAGCCTGTTCACCTGGCCTTGACCTTTCCTTTCCATACAAACCATAATAAAGGCTCTGGCCCACAGTCACCCCTCCCCACCACTCTGCCTCATAACAGACCCTGGTGCTTCCCCAGGTGGCCCCCAGCTGTGACGTGTCCTCTCTAGGGATCTGTGTATATGACAAGCTACTCACAATGGCAGGTGTCTCCTGAGCTGGTGGCCTTACTAGACCTCAGATTTCCTATTAATACACTATATTTTAACACACCCACCCACGGGGTAAGCTCCTCCTGCAGCTCTGCTGGTGGAATTTTAGGCACCTGCTATGCTGTCTGGAGGTGGGTAAGAAGACCGCCTTCCTCAACTCAGTAAAACTCCCAGATTCTTGGGTCTAGAGTGTCAGGGAGTTGGGGAGGATCCCCAGGGGAAGTTCAAGTCAGAGTTGTAGAGCCCCAGCCCCAGTGGATGGGATGCCCCTTCTGAGATCTACCTGGGCAACAGCGGTGAGCCATCCACCCATTGCCATGTGCCTTCCTGATTCAGGTCTGAAAGTCCCATCCAGGTGAAGCGGTTACTTCTGGAAGACTGCAGCTGTAGGAAGTTCTGGAGGGTAGAGGAGGAGTCAGGAGGGAGCTCTGCTTCCCATTTTCCAGGCTCTGTCTCCCCATCTCTTGGCAGGAAGTTCTGCTTGTAGGCTAACCTTCAGCCTTCCGGTACACTGGGTCCTGAGCCCCCCCGTGTCTGAGTCCCTCTCACATGCGTATCCCACAGCCCATGTGCCCTGATGTGCACACAGCCATGCACAGCTGGCCTCTCCTCACACACTCTTGCTAACACTGCGTGTTTATCCATTTCATACATTCTGTGCACGTCTGCACACATTTACTCATAGCTGGGCTTAATGTATTGGAGCCAGATCCATTTCCTAATTGCTGGTCATGCACATCTCCTTTCAGCTCTGCACTGAGTGACATCACATCGACAGCTTGAAATCAGCCGCCATGGGAATATTTACACCAGGGAAATTGGGAAACGCGACGCATCAGGACTTCTTCCCCCAGACAGCTGGTTGTTAACCACTTGTGGCATGCCACTGGGGGTTACTTATAGTTTATGTTTTCCCCAGAGCTTTCACACATGTTCAGACTTGGTTTGTATCTGCTCTAAGGGTACCTGGGACTCCCTCATTCATATCCTTCTCCTCCCATCTTTTTAAGTGGAGCAAAGCCTCTCTTCTGCAAAATCCTCTCTGAGCACCTCCTCCCCTGTTGGCCAGAAGCCATGCCCCAGGCCAGGACGGGGATCCCCACCAGGTGTACCTGCTCCTCAGCACTTTTGATGACGACGAGCTGGGCCCCCACTTCCTGGCAGGCGGTGATGGAGTCGTGCCAGTTCCGCTGGGAGTTCGATATGAAGTAACAGTTTCCTTGGAAGAATGTCCATTCCCAGGGACAGGGGCGGCACAGGCGTTCTGTTGGGCGAGGCTGGTCAGGGCTGGGCTCAGATGAGGTTGTCCATATTCCTGTATCTGCCCAGCCTTAAAGGTCTTGAGAGTCGGAGCCCTTCCTTGACTGTCCACGCTGGGTGGACCATTCCCCTCCCCACTTCCCGAGAGCCTCCCCCATCCCCATGAGAACCTGGGAGTCCTGGCCCCATCTCCTCCAGACTAGGAGAAGTCGGAGCTTTAGAGCACAGAACAGAAGGCAAGAGACTAGCTTGACTGAGTGCCTACCGTGTACCTGGCCCACTGAACACCAAGTGCAAGCATCGCTGTTAATCTGTGTTCTTATTTCACAGAGGAAGAAACTGAGGCTCAGAGAGGGTTAGTGACTCAAGCAAAGTCACACACCATGAAAACCCTCCCAGGCCCAAGGACCCCTGGCATCTGGCCACTTACCCACAGCAGCCTTCAGCTGGGACAGGTCCTGGGAGATCTCGTCCTGCTTGGACTGCTCCTGCCTCTGGGAGCTGGGGTTTTTGGAGACTGGGACAAGGAAAGAAATTGCAATGATTAAACACCTGCTGTGTGCCACGCCCTACATTGTCCCCCTAAGGACGTCATTTCTGAGCACAAAAATCTTGTTTAAATCCTTTTTTGGATAAGGAAAACTGACACCCAGAGAAGGCAGCAGGGAAGGGACAGGAGAGCCTGTTCCCCTCCCCTCCCCTCCCCTGCCCTGCCCTGGAGGTGAGAGTGGTCATGGGGAAAGGCCTCTGGAAACCCAAAGGACAGAAGGCCAGCTTTTAGCCCTCGTTCGTCTTGGAACTGGCCACCCCCAGCTGCGTCTACAGCAGAAGAACCAGGCCTGGGAGGCCAGGACTCTCAGAGCCAGCTGCTGACCTTGGACAAGGATGGCCACCAGCAGCCCAGTGAAGAGTGTGAAGAAGAGGAGCAGCAGCACCAGGGGGGCATGGCCCAGACAGCCTGCAGGAGAAAAGATTGCTTGGTTCCAGCATGCCAGTGCCCAAGCCTCAGCCTGGCCCAGGGAAAGCCTGGCCACAGCCCCACCTCCCCAAATGGCAGGAGTGAAGGCCCCAGCCCCACCTCTCCACGTGGCAGGAGTCCAAGTCCCCAGCCTCCACCTACCCAGGACCCAGGAGTGCAGGAACCCAGCCCTTACTTCCCAGGTCCCAGGAGTGAAGGCCCCAGCCCCCACCTCCCCAGCCCCCAGGAATCCAGACCCCAGCCTCCACCTCCTAAGGTATCAGTAGTCCAGGTCCCAGCCCCCACCTCCTTAGGATGCAGGAGTCCAGGACCCTGCTCCCACCTCTCCAGGATCCAGGAGTCCAGACCCCAGCCTCTACCTCCCTAGGACCCAGGAGTCCA
>NW_022324885.1:0-12404 GCF_002776525.5 Piliocolobus tephrosceles | reverse complement strand
TGGACTCCTGGGTCCTAGGGAGGTAGAGGCTGGGGTCTGGACTCCTGGATCCTGGAGAGGTGGGAGCAGGGTCCTGGACTCCTGCATCCTAAGGAGGTGGGGGCTGGGACCTGGACTACTGATACCTTAGGAGGTGGAGGCTGGGGTCTGGATTCCTGGGGGCTGGGGAGGTGGGGGCTGGGGCCTTCACTCCTGGGACCTGGGAAGTAAGGGCTGGGTTCCTGCACTCCTGGGTCCTGGGTAGGTGGAGGCTGGGGACTTGGACTCCTGCCACGTGGAGAGGTGGGGCTGGGGCCTTCACTCCTGCCATTTGGGGAGGTGGGGCTGTGGCCAGGCTTTCCCTGGGCCAGGCTGAGGCTTGGGCACTGGCATGCTGGAACCAAGCAATCTTTTCTCCTGCAGGCTGTCTGGGCCATGCCCCCCTGGTGCTGCTGCTCCTCTTCTTCACACTCTTCACTGGGCTGCTGGTGGCCATCCTTGTCCAAGGTCAGCAGCTGGCTCTGAGAGTCCTGGCCTCCCAGGCCTGGTTCTTCTGCTGTAGACGCAGCTGGGGGTGGCCAGTTCCAAGACGAACGAGGGCTAAAAGCTGGCCTTCTGTCCTTTGGGTTTCCAGAGGCCTTTCCCCATGACCACTCTCACCTCCAGGGCAGGGCAGGGGAGGGGAGGGGAGGGGAACAGGCTCTCCTGTCCCTTCCCTGCTGCCTTCTCTGGGTGTCAGTTTTCCTTATCCAAAAAAGGATTTAAACAAGATTTTTGTGCTCAGAAATGACGTCCTTAGGGGGACAATGTAGGGCGTGGCACACAGCAGGTGTTTAATCATTGCAATTTCTTTCCTTGTCCCAGTCTCCAAAAACCCCAGCTCCCAGAGGCAGGAGCAGTCCAAGCAGGACGAGATCTCCCAGGACCTGTCCCAGCTGAAGGCTGCTGTGGGTAAGTGGCCAGATGCCAGGGGTCCTTGGGCCTGGGAGGGTTTTCATGGTGTGTGACTTTGCTTGAGTCACTAACCCTCTCTGAGCCTCAGTTTCTTCCTCTGTGAAATAAGAACACAGATTAACAGCGATGCTTGCACTTGGTGTTCAGTGGGCCAGGTACACGGTAGGCACTCAGTCAAGCTAGTCTCTTGCCTTCTGTTCTGTGCTCTAAAGCTCCGACTTCTCCTAGTCTGGAGGAGATGGGGCCAGGACTCCCAGGTTCTCATGGGGATGGGGGAGGCTCTCGGGAAGTGGGGAGGGGAATGGTCCACCCAGCGTGGACAGTCAAGGAAGGGCTCCGACTCTCAAGACCTTTAAGGCTGGGCAGATACAGGAATATGGACAACCTCATCTGAGCCCAGCCCTGACCAGCCTCGCCCAACAGAACGCCTGTGCCGCCCCTGTCCCTGGGAATGGACATTCTTCCAAGGAAACTGTTACTTCATATCGAACTCCCAGCGGAACTGGCACGACTCCATCACCGCCTGCCAGGAAGTGGGGGCCCAGCTCGTCGTCATCAAAAGTGCTGAGGAGCAGGTACACCTGGTGGGGATCCCCGTCCTGGCCTGGGGCATGGCTTCTGGCCAACAGGGGAGGAGGTGCTCAGAGAGGATTTTGCAGAAGAGAGGCTTTGCTCCACTTAAAAAGATGGGAGGAGAAGGATATGAATGAGGGAGTCCCAGGTACCCTTAGAGCAGATACAAACCAAGTCTGAACATGTGTGAAAGCTCTGGGGAAAACATAAACTATAAGTAACCCCCAGTGGCATGCCACAAGTGGTTAACAACCAGCTGTCTGGGGGAAGAAGTCCTGATGCGTCGCGTTTCCCAATTTCCCTGGTGTAAATATTCCCATGGCGGCTGATTTCAAGCTGTCGATGTGATGTCACTCAGTGCAGAGCTGAAAGGAGATGTGCATGACCAGCAATTAGGAAATGGATCTGGCTCCAATACATTAAGCCCAGCTATGAGTAAATGTGTGCAGACGTGCACAGAATGTATGAAATGGATAAACACGCAGTGTTAGCAAGAGTGTGTGAGGAGAGGCCAGCTGTGCATGGCTGTGTGCACATCAGGGCACATGGGCTGTGGGATACGCATGTGAGAGGGACTCAGACACGGGGGGGCTCAGGACCCAGTGTACCGGAAGGCTGAAGGTTAGCCTACAAGCAGAACTTCCTGCCAAGAGATGGGGAGACAGAGCCTGGAAAATGGGAAGCAGAGCTCCCTCCTGACTCCTCCTCTACCCTCCAGAACTTCCTACAGCTGCAGTCTTCCAGAAGTAACCGCTTCACCTGGATGGGACTTTCAGACCTGAATCAGGAAGGCACATGGCAATGGGTGGATGGCTCACCGCTGTTGCCCAGGTAGATCTCAGAAGGGGCATCCCATCCACTGGGGCTGGGGCTCTACAACTCTGACTTGAACTTCCCCTGGGGATCCTCCCCAACTCCCTGACACTCTAGACCCAAGAATCTGGGAGTTTTACTGAGTTGAGGAAGGCGGTCTTCTTACCCACCTCCAGACAGCATAGCAGGTGCCTAAAATTCCACCAGCAGAGCTGCAGGAGGAGCTTACCCCGTGGGTGGGTGTGTTAAAATATAGTGTATTAATAGGAAATCTGAGGTCTAGTAAGGCCACCAGCTCAGGAGACACCTGCCATTGTGAGTAGCTTGTCATATACACAGATCCCTAGAGAGGACACGTCACAGCTGGGGGCCACCTGGGGAAGCACCAGGGTCTGTTATGAGGCAGAGTGGTGGGGAGGGGTGACTGTGGGCCAGAGCCTTTATTATGGTTTGTATGGAAAGGAAAGGTCAAGGCCAGGTGAACAGGCTTAGGATTGGGAAGTATGAAGCATTTACGGGCCCTGGGGCACAGGGGCTGCCCCTAGCTGTCTAACATCTGGCCTCGGGTTGATTAGCACAGGATAGTGGCTTGGAGTACAAGAGCCCAGTAAGGCAGGTGGCTGGGGGTGTGGACTCCAGATTGGTTGGTTTGTATTTGAAAATCACACCCTCAATAGGTGGAGTCCACCCAAGGACAGGTTGTGAGAAGAGAGGCAGGAACCCAAGGCACCGTGAGTCAGGTATATTATCAGGTATGCAGAGGGATTCATGTCCAGCATAAACACGTAGCACAGATGTTAAAGCACCAAGATGACAGAAGGTAGAAACACAGCTCGTGTAGCCGGGGTGGGGGAGTTGGGGACAGAGGCTCACATTCTGCATGGGCTTTGCAGCTTCAAGCAGTATTGGAACAAAGGAGAGCCCAACAATATTGGGGAGGAAGACTGTGCGGAATTTAGTGGCAATGGCTGGAACGATGACAAATGTAATCTTGCCAAATTCTGGATCTGCAAAAAGTCCGCGGCCTCCTGCTCCGGGGATGAAGAACGGTTGCTCTCCCCAGCCCCTACCACCCCAAACTCCTCTCCTGAGTAGCAGAACTTCACCCACTTTTAAGCTACAGTTCCTTCTCTCCATCCTGCGACCTTCACAAAATCTCTGCGACTATTCTCTGTCAGATTCTTTCTCCTTTAGAAGGCTGGGTCCACATTCTGTCCTTCTTATCATGCCTCCAAGTTCCCCTGGTATAGAGCTTGTTTTTCTGGCCCATCTTTGGAGCTTTATGAGTGAGCTGGTGTGGGATGCCTTTGGGGGGGGTGGGCTTGTGTTCTAAGAATCCACTCTCTCTTCCTTTTGGAGATCAGAATATTTGGGTTGCCATGTGTAGCTTCTATGTCCCCTGGGGCATTATCTCATATATGCAAACCTACAATCTGTTCAACTTCCACCTACCACCTCCTGCACCCCTTTGACTGGGGACTTACTGGTTGCAAGAGCTCATTTTGCAGACTGGAGGTACCAGGGAATTAATTCCCCCAGTCTACCAATGGCACCCAGAGAGGGCATGGAGGCGCCACAAAACCCCTTCCACCTCCCACATCTTCCTTTGTCTTATACATGACTTCCATTTGGCTGTTTCTAAGTTGTATTCTTTATGTTATTATTATTATTATTTTTCGAGATGGAGTTTCACTCTTGTTGCTCAGGCTGGAGTGCCATGGCGCGATCTTGGCTCACCGCAACCTCCGCCTCCTGGGTTCAAGTGATTCTCCTGCCTCAGCCTCCTGAGTAGCTGGGATTACAGTTATGTGCCACCAGGTCCGGCTAATTTTTTGTATTTTTAGTAGAGATGGGGTTTCTCCGTGTTGGTCAGGCTGGTCTCCAACTCCCAACCTCAGGAGATCTGCCTGCCTCGGCCTCTCAAAGTGCTGGGATTACAGGTGTGCATCACTGCGCCTGGCCTATTATTTTTTGTAAGAATAAAACAGGTTTATTTGGATTTGGGACTCTGAATAGTTCTGTCTCTGCTACCTGATCTCCTCCTGCCATGACTTCGGGACCTAGAGAACTTTGGCTCCAGCTGTGAAGGCTCCTGCAGCTCTGGCCCCGGCTGCACCGGCCCCTGCTGTGGTCACTATTTCTTCCTCTACTTGGTGAACTGCGCCTCTCCTGGACGCGGTGTGCGTGCCCAGCTAATTTTTGTACTTTTGGTAGAGACGGGGTTTCAACATGTTGGCCAGGATGGTCTCTATCTCTTGACCTCGTGATCTGCCAGCCTTAGCCTCCCAAAGTGTTGGGATTACAGGCCTGAGCCACCGCGCCCGGCCTCTCCCCACGTTCTTGAACTCGGGCAGCACATTCTCGTAGAAATCTAGGAACTGTTGGTAGATTTCTTCCTTGCTGTACTCCAGGCTTGCGTCGGGGTCATAGTCATCACTCCTGCATTGCTCCATTCCAAACGCTGTAAACATGTTCTTAATAAGAAGGGTAGGACTGGATGTTGGGAAATTATGTTTACGTGAACATCTATCTCCAAATCTGCAAGCTCCTGTTTTACTGTAGAAGGGACAATTAGCTCGATCCTTCTCCATGACTCTGAAATCCAAGGCGGGGTTCCGGGTTTTGCCATGTGGCGCCATTTTCCAACTCATTTTCAGCCTGATCCAGCATCTTCTGGACAGCTTCCTGTTTTTCTTTCTTCTCCTGTCGTTTCTGTTCCTCCTCTTCTCTTTCCTCTCCTGTTCTTCCCATTGTTCCTTTAACTTTCGCTCTTGTTCTTGCCGTTTTCTAGCCGCCTCTTCCTCTTCCTTATTTTGAATTCTTCCTGTGCCTTCTGCTCAGCAATTGCTCCTTATGTAATCTTTGCCTCTCTCTTCCCCATAGCTTTTCTAGTTGTTGGTTTTCAATAAAAGTGTCCTGCTCCTTCAGTGAGAGTCCTGAGTCCCTCAGTGGAGCAAGTTCCTGCCGGCGTTTCTTTCGTTTCTCCTTCTTCAGGGCGGGCCTGTACTTTCTGTGGCTTGGTTTCTCTGGAAATGTCATCTTCTCGGGCGCAGCCATCTTGCCAGCACCGCCCCACCCCTCTAGTTGTATCCTTTATAATAAACTGGTGAACATTGTAACCGCAGATCCAGCCCAATCTGGTTCAACTTTGTATAATAAAATGGCGAGTTGTTTTTCAGTTGCCATGGACCCCCAGGTTGCAAGTTACGTACCCTGGGCATGCCCAGATGAACCAAGTGTACAGATCCAGGCGGAACCTAAGTGCTCAGATGGAGGAACAGGGACTGAGTTAAGAAGTGGACACCACGTGGCATGATCTGTGATCCAATCAGATTGAGCCCTGGCATCACTCCAGGGCATGATCCAATCAGATCAAGCCTCCTGAATCCCCTCATTACAAGATCCAATCACATCATGCCTCACTATCCTCTGTGTATAAAATCTGCCCCAGCCCCCAGCTTGGAGAGACACATTTGGACCAGACTGGTGTGGCCTTGCTTGGCTGCCTTGGAATAAATTTTTCTCTCTACAAAACCCCAATGCTTCAGTGTTTGATTTTCCACTGTGAGCCAGGGAACTGACCTAATTTAGTTCAGCAACAGCATAAGCAAAATGTTTTCCTGAGTTCTCTAAATAATTCTAGGAAATTACTGAACTTAAGAGGCTTATCAGAAGCCCCAGTTTTTTGCCAGCCTGGCATAAGTGTGGGTAGACAGTGTAAAGGCACTGTCTTTGCACCTGGCATCTGAAGCGGGGTCAGTCTTTTGGGATCTAGTCCTTTAACTTGTGGAATGTGGTGCTAACTCCAGGAAGCTAGTGTTAGAGAATTTTTTTTTTTTTTTTTTTCATACTTTAAGTTCTAGGGTACATGTGCATAACGTGCAGGTTTGTTACATATGTATACTTGTGCCATGTTGGTGTGCTGCACCCATCAACTCGTCAGCACCCATCAATTCATCATTTATATCAGGTATAACTCCCCAATGCAATCCCTCCCCCCTCCCCCCTCCCCATGATAGGCCCCAGTGTGTGATGTTCCCCTTCCCGAGTCCAAGTGAACTCATTGTTCAGTTCCCACCTATGAGTGAGAACATGCGGTGTTTGGTTTTCTGTTCTTGTGATAGTTTGCTAAGAATGATGGTTTCCAGCTGCATCCATGTCCCTACAAAGGACGCAAACTCATCCTTTTTTATGGCTGCATAGTATTCCATGGTGTCTATGTGCCACATTTTCTTAATCCAGTCTGTCACTGATGGACATTTGGGTTGATTCCAAGTCTTTGCTATTGTGAATAGTGCCGCAATAAACATACGTGTGCATGTGTCTTTGTAGTAGAATAATTTATAATCCTTTGGGTATATACCCAGTAGTGGGATGGCTGGGTCATATGGTACATCTAGTTCTAGATCCTTGAGGAATTGCCATACTGTTTTCCATAATGGTTGAACTAGTTTACAATCCCACCAACAGTGTAAAAGTTAGAGAATTTTTTTGGTGTAAATAAGACCCCACAAACATCACTTCCCTTCTACTGATGTTGATCCCAAAGATGCTCCTTCATAAACAGCTTGTAAGCTAAATTCCATCTTACTTAGAGTTGACCTTCAACAGGTAGAGGAACTGTGAGGCTTGTTCTGTGTCGTCTCCCAGAGGCTCCCAGGGGAATGGGGCCCAGTTGCCCTTTTCAGCTCATTGGTGCCTTTGTATTGGGTTCTTTCCTTTCCCTACCTGCTCCTCTTCATTCTCCCCGTCTCCTGCTGGTGCTTCTTGGAATCTCCTCCCAGATAAGCTACTTATACCCAAATCCTTGTCTCAAGCTCTGCACTGGGGGAAACCCAAGCCAAGCTTATGATATATTTTGATAACTACCAGGCATGGCTCTTTTTGTGTGTAAGACAAGGTCTTGCTCTGTCACCCAGGCCGAAGTGCTGAGGTGCAATCATGACCTACTGCAGCCTTGACCTCATGGGCTCCAGTGATCCTCCCACCTCAGCCTCCTGAGTAGCTGGGACCACACTTGTACATCACTATATCTAGCTACTTTTTAAAAATTTTTTGTAGAGATGGGGTCTCACTGTGTTGCCCATGCTGTTCTTGAACTCCCAGGCTCAACTCATCCTCCTGCCTCAGCCTCCCAAAGTGCTGAGTTTACAGGCATGAGCCACTATGGCCTGCCTGGTCATGGCTCTTCTCTATCAAAATGTTCTCAGGTATTCTTGTGCAATTTTTGGATGACTTTTGAAACTACTCTGGCTTTAAAGGTTTTCATTTACTTGTGGAATAAGTCACGTGTGCACATAGAACCAAAACGTATCAATCTCTACAGTGAAAACTAAAGCTCATTACATCCCCATCTTCCCATCTCAAGAGGTTACTGTCCCCACTTATAGCTTTGCTATTTATTCCCAAGTAAAGAATATAACCTCCTTATTATATTCCAAATAATGAGCTTGTCAAGTTTGTTTTAAAATCTGTTTGGAAATCCTTCAATCGAATTTTGAAAATCTATCTGTGGAGTAGGTGGAGCCCAAAGGATTTTTATTTTTTATTTTTATTTTTTTTGAGACAGAGTCTCACTCTGTTGCCCAGGCTGGAGGGCAGTGGTGCTATCTCAGCTGCCTGCAGCCTCTGCCTCCCGGGTTCAAGCAGTTCTCCTGCCTCAGCCTCTTGAGTAGCTGGGATTACAGGCACCCGCCACCACACTTGGCAATTTTTTTGTATTTTTCGTAGAGACAAGGTTTCACCACGTTCGCCAGGCTGGTCTCAAACTCCTGACTTCAGGTGATCCACCTGCCTTGGCCTCCCAAAGTGCTGGGATTACAGGCGTGAGCCACCGTGCCCAGCCTATGAAATTTTCTTTTCTTTTACAAAGTAGATTCACGTTGTTGTGCAACCATCACCACCATTCATCTCACAAACTTTTTTTCATCTTCCCAGGTGAAACTCTGTTCCCAGGAAACACTGACTCCCTGTTCCCTATTCCCCAGCCCCTGGCACCCACCATTCTACTTTCTGTCTCTATAAGTCTGACAACTCTAGGGAACCCATATGAATGGATTCATACAGCCTTTGTCTTATTATGACTGGCTTATTTCACTTAGCATATTGTCCTCAAGGTTCATCATGTTGTAGCATGTGTCCAAATGTCCTTTCTTTTTTTTTTTTTTTTTTTTTTTTGAGACGAAGTCTCACTCTGTCGCTCAGGCTGGAGTGCAGTGGCGCCATCTCGGCTCACTGCAGCGTCTGCCTCCCGGGTTCATGCCATTCTCCTGCCTCAGCCTCCGGAGTAGCTGGGACTACAGGCATGCACCACCATGCCTGACGAATTTTTGTATTTTTTTTTTTTAGTAGAGATGAGGTTTCACCATATTGACCAGGCTGGTCTTGAACTCTTGACCTCGTGATCTGCCCGCCTTGGCCTCCCAAAGTGCTGGGATTACAGACGTGAGCTATTGCATCTGGCCACTGTCTTTCCTTTTTAAAGGGTAAGTAATATTTCACTGGATGGTTATATCACATCTTGTTTATTCCTTCCTCTGTCAATGGGCACTCAGATTGCATCCACCTTTGGGGTCTTGTGAATCACGTTGCTGTGAACATGAGTGTACAACTATCTTTTTGAGTCCTTGTTTTCAATTCTTTTTTTTTTTTTTTTTTTGGTCAGGATTTTCTTTCCCTCTGTTACCCAGGCTGGAATGCAGTGGACACAACCGGGGCTTCTTCCAGCCTCAACATCCTGAGCCCATGTGATCCTCCCACCTCAACCCCTTAAGTAGCTGGGACTTCAGGCATGCACCACCATGCTCAGGTAATTTTAAAAATTCTTTGTAGAGATGGGATCTCCCTGTATTGCCCAGACTGGTCTGGAACTCTTGGGCTCAAACAGTCCTCCTGCCTCAGCCTCGCAAAGTGCTGGGATTACAGGCCTGAGCCACCAAGGCTGGCCTTTGCTTTCTTATTTTAAATTTATTTTTATTTTACTTTAAGTTCTGGGATACAGGTGCAGAATGTGCAGGTTTGTTACATAGGTATACATGTGCCATGGTGGTTTGCTGCACCCATCAACCCATTATCTAGGTTTTAAGCCTCACATGCATTGGGTGTTTGTCTTAATACTCCCCCTCTCCTTGTCCCCCAAACCCCAACAGGCACTGGTGTATGATGTTCCCCTCCCTGTGTCCATGTGTTGTCATTGTTCAGCTCCCACTTATGAGTGAGAACATGCGATGTTTGGTTTTCTGTTCCTGTGTTAGTTTGCTGAGAATGATGGTTTCCAGCTTCATCCATGTCCCTGCAAAGGATATGAACTCATCCTTTTTTTTACGGTTGCATAGTATTCCACAGTGTATATATGCCACATTTTCATTATCCAATCTATCATTGATGGACATTTGGGTTGGTTCCAAGTCTTTGCTATTGTAAATAGTGCTGCAATAAACGTAAGTGTGCATGTGTCTTTATAGTAGAATGATTTATAATCCTTTGGTATGTACCCAGTAATGGGATTGCTGGGTCAAATGGTATTTCTGGTTCTAGATCCTTGAGGAATCGCCACACTGTCTTCCACAATGATTGAACTAATTTACACTCCCACCAACAGTGTAAAAGCATTCCTATTTCTCCACATCCTCTCCAGCATCTGTTGTTTCCTGACTTTTTAACGATTGCCATTCTAACTGGCATGAGATGGTATCTCATTGTGGTTTTGATTTGCATTTCTCTAATGACCAGTGATGATGAGCTTTTTTCATATTTGTTGGCTGCATAAATGCTTTCAATTCAAGGTGAGATTTGAGTGGAGACACAGAGCCAAACCGTATCAAGCATGGAATGTTTCTTCATTTGTTTGTGCCATCTGTGATTTCTTTCAGCACTGTTTAGTAGTTCTCCTTGTAGATATCTTTCATCTCGGTGGTTAGATGCATTTCTAGATAATCTTTGTGTGTGTGGCTACTGTAAATGGAATTGTATCCTTTTTTTTTTTCTCTTGAGATGGAGGCTCGCTCTGTCACCCAGGCTGGAGTGCAGTGGTGTGATCTCAGCTCACTGCAACTTCCGCCTCCCTAGTTCAAGTGAGTCTCCTGCCTCAGCCTCCTGAGCAGCTGGGATTACAGGCATGCACCACCACGCTGGGCTAATTTTTGTGTTTTTAGTAGAGACATTGTTTCACCATGTTGGCCAGGTTGGTCTCAAACTCCTAACCTCAAGTGATCTGCCTGCCTTGGCCTCCCAAAGTGCTGAGATTACAGGCACGAGTCACCGCACCTGACTGAAATTGCTTTCTTGATTTGGCTGTCAGCTTGAATGTTACTGGTGTATAGAAATGCTATTGATTTTTGTACATTGATATTGTATCCTGAAACTTTACTGAAGCCATTTATCAGTTCCAGGAGCCTTTTGGTGGAATCTTCAGGGTTTTTCATGTATAAAATCATGTCATCAGTGAAGAAAGGTAGTTTGACTTCTTTTCCAGTGTGGATACCTTTTATTTATTTCTCTTGCCTGATTGCTCTGGCTAGGACTTCTGAGATATATATCAGATACATATGATATATAGATACGCTGGTGACCACACAGGTTGTTCCAATTTGGAAAGAACCAAATTTAGGAATTTGGGAACAATTCAAAGCCATTATGAATATTTTATTTCCTCCTTGGTGCCATTTGACTGTGTTTTGGTGAACTGTCTTTGACTGTCATTGAGGCAGACTGTCTGGGTTCAAATCCCAGATGTCCCATTTACTAGCTGTGTGACCTTGGGCCAGTTACATAACCTCACTGTGCTTTAGTATCCCCCATCTGCAAAATGGAAATCATATGATCTACCATCTGCAAAACGGAAATCATAGGGTAGGAGATTCAAGTGAATGAGTTTATAAACTTAGTTGAAAAGTGCTTGACTATCATAGGCATTAAATAAGCAAGGGATTCTGATTCAGCCTCAACTCCCAAAGTCAGCAAAAATTCTCATAAATGAGGGCATCAGCAGATCACAGCAACAAAGCCTGTGGTCAGGGAGGATGATGGTTCCAGGAACTAGGGGTACTGCCTGCCCATCCCTGCCCTAGGTGGAGGGGTATAACGAAGTCACTTTTCATTAGAACTTACTGGATTTCATTAAAAGCAACATGCAGCTCAGCTATGGAAGGAGTGGACGAATCCTTCTCCCTGTCAACCTCAGACCATTCCCCACCAGCTCCTTGAAATTCCTGCAAGGTCAGGGCCATCTCATGCTCTGACCCCTCCCACTGGCCTTTCGGGTGTTATATCCCTACCCAGTTTCCTGTTTTTCTTCCTCAGTAAGAAGAGATTTAGGGAGTGAGAATCGCGGGGTGGGAAATAAGCATTGTGGTCCCCAGAAGTTCTGGAAATTGAGGGACGGTGAGGGAAACATGAGTGACTCCAAGGAACCGAGGGCGCAGCCGCTGGGCCTCCTGGGTGAGGCTGAGCTGGGGCTCTGAGATCCTGGGGTGCTCTAGGATCCTGGGGTGCTTTGGGATCCTGGGGTGGGGAAGGGGATGGCTAGCCCTAGCCTCAGCCTGCCGAGGCTCTGAGTTCATATTTATCCATTTAGAAGAGGAAGAGCTGATAACTAGCGGTATGAATTTTTTTCCAAGAGACTTTGGATTCCGACAGACTCGAAGCTACAAGAGCTTAGCAGGTAGAGAAGGGTTAGTTGGAAGGGAGGAGAGAACAGAGCCTCCCAGACTCCTGGGTCCTGGAGAGCAGGTGGCTGGAGCCTGGACTCCTGGAACCTGGGGAGGTGGAGGCTGGGTCCTGAGTTCCTGGGTCCTGGGGAGCTAGTGGCTCCCCATGAGGAGGTAGAGGCTGGGTCTTGGGGAGCTGGGGGCTGAGACCTGGATTCCTGGGGCCTGGGATGGTGGGGGCTGGAGCCTGGACTCCTGGGTCCTACGGAGGCAGGAGCTGGGGCCTGGACTACTGAGACTTGAGGAGGTGGAAGCTGGGACCTGGGTTTTGGGGTCCTGGGGAGGTGGGGGTTATGGGCCTGGGTCTTGGGGAGGTGGGGCCTGGGGGCTTGGACTCCTGGGTCCTAGGGAGGTAGAGGCTGGGGTCTGGACTCCTGG
>NW_022324884.1:0-3327 GCF_002776525.5 Piliocolobus tephrosceles | reverse complement strand
ATTTCTGTTCACTCATGACTCTATAAGACCCTCCATAGTGACCAATCTAAATTGTCCAGCCCTCTCCAGCCCCAATCATACTCTCTCTTTTTATTTTCTTTGTAGCATTTCAGTTTCAGATTTTCTGGAGATTTATAATTTCCTTGCTCATTGTCTGCCTTCTCTCACCAAATGAAACTTCCAGAGGCGGAAACTCTTTGTTCTATTCCCTGTTACATTCCTAGGGACTATACCAGTGCCTGATTCATGGTAGGACCTCAATAAATCATTTGATTAGTGTAAAAACTGGACAAAATGCGTGGGACCAACTCCTACTAAAAAGATGAAGAGGAATCAAAAGCTGCTGGGATTTCTGGTGTGGCTTCAAGGATGTGGTAAGATGTTAGGTAATATCATATCTGAAGATTACATTTCAGATACTATGAAAGTGATAAATGAAGGTGACATTTCAGTGGAGAAAATAAGGAAGGACACTGACTGATTATCCAGTTAGCTGGTAGGTGTCTTACAGGAGAGAAGATTTAGTAAGCTTTTAGAATTATTTCTTTTCACTCACTGTAGAGATGTGTCAAAACCAACGTGATTCACTTCTAAAAGGGAGAGCTGTGCTTTTCAAACAGCATTGTATTAGCCTTTTCTCACACTGCTATAAAGGAATACCCAAGACTGGGTCATTTAAAAAGGAAAGAGGTTTAATTGACTCACAGTTCTGTATTGCTGGGGAGGCCTCAGGAAACTTACAGTCATGACAGAAGGTGCTGCTTCACAAGGTGGCAGGAGAGAGAATGAGTGTCAAGCAAAGGGGGAAGTCCCTTTTAAAACCATCAGATCTTGTGAGAACTCACTATCATGAGATCAGCATGAGGGAAACCACTCCCATAATTCAATTATCTCCACCTGGTCTTGGCCTTGACACATGGGGATTATTACAGTTTAATGTGAGATTTGGGTGAGGACACAGAGCCAAACCATACCAACTGTACATTGAAGAGTTTCCCAAATTGGGAGAGAAGAAGGGCTCCTGTGGCCACTGATAATTTGTAAATACCCATAAGGACACTTGATATTTTTAGCCAATGACAGAATCTCCTTCAGGACTCAAAGATAGATAATATTATTAGAAGACATTTGTTTAAAAAAAAAAAAAAAAAAAAAAAAAAAAAAAAAAAAAAAACCTCATGACTTCAAAACAAAGAGTTTGGGGAAAACTAAATTTAGTGTCTCAGGAGGTAACATGGCAATGTGGTTGAGTGTATTTCGTTGAAATTATTTTCAAATAGAAGGTCAAGCTGTCTTGCTCAAGAAACAACATAGAGACACTGTTTTTCTTCTTTTTTCCTTTCAATCCAGTCAGTCACCAAATATCATCAAATCTGTCTTCTGATAAATCCCTTGAATCTTCTCTCTCTCCACCCTTCTGATTCTTATTTCCTCTGTATAATTCTCCATAGTTCTTACCTGTCCAGCTGCCAGGGGTCCTAAGTGGATTCCCTGTCTTCAGTTAGAATATTTCCATCTAACCTCCACATTGCAGCAGAATAAATTCTAAGGAGCAAATTGACACATCATATCCCTGCTTAAACCTGTTCAGATCTACTATCTTGTGGATAAATTTCACACTATAAATGGTGATAGTTAAGGCCACTAATGATTTATCTCTCTGCCTCACCTCCAGCACCATCTTTCAACATACCCCCAAACCTCATAGGCATATGGAACTGCTTGTTGATCCCTCAACCAGCTGTGCTTCCTCCTAATTCTGAACGTAAGTTATCTTCCACTTTTGGCTCTGACCCACAAGTCCTCTGATGCTCTTACCCAAGAAACTCTTCCTTGTCATTGAGGACTCATTGTGTCGGTTGCTCTGAGGAGCTTGTTTTGGCAGAATCCCCACTGCCGAACCAATATTGGCTATTCATAGTGCTTACTAGGTCCAGGATCCCACTGTACTCTGTACTTCCCTCTGTGGGTACAAAGATGAATGAGACTATCCTGGTCTTAAGAACCTCTCTGGCTGTTGGGGCAATAGAGTGATAAATAACAATTAAGACAGAGTATGATACATGCCACAGAATCTCATGTATATCTGGCACAGTACTAATGGACACTCAATAAATAGTTAACTTTCAAAATAGGATACCCATCACAAAAGGCAAGGTGAAAAAATTCACTAGAAAACTCATGTTTGCCAAAAACTGATAGTTGCAACCCTGTGGTATCATTCAAGAAAGTGCAGGTGGGGTGCACAGGGTGGGGTTGGTTATAAAAAGTCTACGAGTTCAAAGCTGCCAAGGAGCTGAAGACTCAGCCAAGAACAATTTTAGGTTCTTATTTTCCCAGCAAGGCAGCAGCTGGTGCCTGGCAGAAGAGGAATGGTGTTGCCATGTCACTGAACAGCAATCGTGGAGTGGCCACAGAGCCAGCAGCCTAAATACTCTTCCCTGAGCCAGAACAGGGCTGTAGGGAAAAGGTGGTAGCTCAGTGAGCATCAGCTGGAGAAAGCAGCAGAGGCTATGGTGGCTCCTGGCAGGGAACTGCTTACCCAGGCGAACACTGTAATTAAGACTAATAGGGCACAAGGCCAATCTGAGAGGCTAAATACCCAAAATTTAGAATGTAGCTAAACAAACACACTGTTTATAAAATCTCCCAGGCAAGAAACCTGAAAAACATCTTTCCTTTGCTTCCTACCACCTACATCCAGCCAGTCACCAAACTTTGATGATAGCATCTAATATATGTCTAAAGATTTCCTCTCTTTCTGTCATTCTTTTCGGCATCCTTTATCACTTGAATCTAGACTATCCTTAACAGCCTACTAGTGGGTTTCCATGCACCAATAAAATTCCTTCAATCTATCCTCCATACTCCTGGAATTTATATTTCTGTAGAAGTTAAACACGGTCATGTCATCCTCCTTTTTAAGGATAATTTTGCATCCCTAATTGTCTATAAATAAAGGCCAATTGTTTAGCATTCTTAAGAAATTGAATGCTGGTTTTCTTATTTTTAAAATAGGAAAACAATACCTACCTCATAGAACTCTTTGAGATTAAAAGGTTTAATATATATGAAGCTTAAAAAATTGTGTCCAGCATGAAGCAAGGACTATAAGAAGTTAGTTATTATCAGTAATAGTATTTTTTTTATTACTATGGTCTCCAAGATTTCTTATGATCTGGTTCAATCTCATTGGATAAACAAGAAAATGTGTATCAATGCAGACACAGGACTCAGGAATATGACCAGGCAGTGGCTCATGCCTGGCCATATTCCTGTATCTTAACGCCTGTAATCCCAACACTTTGGGAGGATCACCTGAGGTCA
>NW_022324883.1:0-3327 GCF_002776525.5 Piliocolobus tephrosceles | reverse complement strand
TGACCTCAGGTGATCCTCCCAAAGTGTTGGGATTACAGGCGTTAAGATACAGGAATATGGCCAGGCATGAGCCACTGCCTGGTCATATTCCTGAGTCCTGTGTCTGCATTGATACACATTTTCTTGTTTATCCAATGAGATTGAACCAGATCATAAGAAATCTTGGAGACCATAGTAATAAAAAAAATACTATTACTGATAATAACTAACTTCTTATAGTCCTTGCTTCATGCTGGACACAATTTTTTAAGCTTCATATATATTAAACCTTTTAATCTCAAAGAGTTCTATGAGGTAGGTATTGTTTTCCTATTTTAAAAATAAGAAAACCAGCATTCAATTTCTTAAGAATGCTAAACAATTGGCCTTTATTTATAGACAATTAGGGATGCAAAATTATCCTTAAAAAGGAGGATGACATGACCGTGTTTAACTTCTACAGAAATATAAATTCCAGGAGTATGGAGGATAGATTGAAGGAATTTTATTGGTGCATGGAAACCCACTAGTAGGCTGTTAAGGATAGTCTAGATTCAAGTGATAAAGGATGCCGAAAAGAATGACAGAAAGAGAGGAAATCTTTAGACATATATTAGATGCTATCATCAAAGTTTGGTGACTGGCTGGATGTAGGTGGTAGGAAGCAAAGGAAAGATGTTTTTCAGGTTTCTTGCCTGGGAGATTTTATAAACAGTGTGTTTGTTTAGCTACATTCTAAATTTTGGGTATTTAGCCTCTCAGATTGGCCTTGTGCCCTATTAGTCTTAATTACAGTGTTCGCCTGGGTAAGCAGTTCCCTGCCAGGAGCCACCATAGCCTCTGCTGCTTTCTCCAGCTGATGCTCACTGAGCTACCACCTTTTCCCTACAGCCCTGTTCTGGCTCAGGGAAGAGTATTTAGGCTGCTGGCTCTGTGGCCACTCCACGATTGCTGTTCAGTGACATGGCAACACCATTCCTCTTCTGCCAGGCACCAGCTGCTGCCTTGCTGGGAAAATAAGAACCTAAAATTGTTCTTGGCTGAGTCTTCAGCTCCTTGGCAGCTTTGAACTCGTAGACTTTTTATAACCAACCCCACCCTGTGCACCCCACCTGCACTTTCTTGAATGATACCACAGGGTTGCAACTATCAGTTTTTGGCAAACATGAGTTTTCTAGTGAATTTTTTCACCTTGCCTTTTGTGATGGGTATCCTATTTTGAAAGTTAACTATTTATTGAGTGTCCATTAGTACTGTGCCAGATATACATGAGATTCTGTGGCATGTATCATACTCTGTCTTAATTGTTATTTATCACTCTATTGCCCCAACAGCCAGAGAGGTTCTTAAGACCAGGATAGTCTCATTCATCTTTGTACCCACAGAGGGAAGTACAGAGTACAGTGGGATCCTGGACCTAGTAAGCACTATGAATAGCCAATATTGGTTCGGCAGTGGGGATTCTGCCAAAACAAGCTCCTCAGAGCAACCGACACAATGAGTCCTCAATGACAAGGAAGAGTTTCTTGGGTAAGAGCATCAGAGGACTTGTGGGTCAGAGCCAAAAGTGGAAGATAACTTACGTTCAGAATTAGGAGGAAGCACAGCTGGTTGAGGGATCAACAAGCAGTTCCATATGCCTATGAGGTTTGGGGGTATGTTGAAAGATGGTGCTGGAGGTGAGGCAGAGAGATAAATCATTAGTGGCCTTAACTATCACCATTTATAGTGTGAAATTTATCCACAAGATAGTAGATCTGAACAGGTTTAAGCAGGGATATGATGTGTCAATTTGCTCCTTAGAATTTATTCTGCTGCAATGTGGAGGTTAGATGGAAATATTCTAACTGAAGACAGGGAATCCACTTAGGACCCCTGGCAGCTGGACAGGTAAGAACTATGGAGAATTATACAGAGGAAATAAGAATCAGAAGGGTGGAGAGAGAGAAGATTCAAGGGATTTATCAGAAGACAGATTTGATGATATTTGGTGACTGACTGGATTGAAAGGAAAAAAGAAGAAAAACAGTGTCTCTATGTTGTTTCTTGAGCAAGACAGCTTGACCTTCTATTTGAAAATAATTTCAACGAAATACACTCAACCACATTGCCATGTTACCTCCTGAGACACTAAATTTAGTTTTCCCCAAACTCTTTGTTTTGAAGTCATGAGGTTTTTTTTTTTTTTTTTTTTTTTTTTTTTTTTTTTTTTTTAAACAAATGTCTTCTAATAATATTATCTATCTTTGAGTCCTGAAGGAGATTCTGTCATTGGCTAAAAATATCAAGTGTCCTTATGGGTATTTACAAATTATCAGTGGCCACAGGAGCCCTTCTTCTCTCCCAATTTGGGAAACTCTTCAATGTACAGTTGGTATGGTTTGGCTCTGTGTCCTCACCCAAATCTCACATTAAACTGTAATAATCCCCATGTGTCAAGGCCAAGACCAGGTGGAGATAATTGAATTATGGGAGTGGTTTCCCTCATGCTGATCTCATGATAGTGAGTTCTCACAAGATCTGATGGTTTTAAAAGGGACTTCCCCCTTTGCTTGACACTCATTCTCTCTCCTGCCACCTTGTGAAGCAGCACCTTCTGTCATGACTGTAAGTTTCCTGAGGCCTCCCCAGCAATACAGAACTGTGAGTCAATTAAACCTCTTTCCTTTTTAAATGACCCAGTCTTGGGTATTCCTTTATAGCAGTGTGAGAAAAGGCTAATACAATGCTGTTTGAAAAGCACAGCTCTCCCTTTTAGAAGTGAATCACGTTGGTTTTGACACATCTCTACAGTGAGTGAAAAGAAATAATTCTAAAAGCTTACTAAATCTTCTCTCCTGTAAGACACCTACCAGCTAACTGGATAATCAGTCAGTGTCCTTCCTTATTTTCTCCACTGAAATGTCACCTTCATTTATCACTTTCATAGTATCTGAAATGTAATCTTCAGATATGATATTACCTAACATCTTACCACATCCTTGAAGCCACACCAGAAATCCCAGCAGCTTTTGATTCCTCTTCATCTTTTTAGTAGGAGTTGGTCCCACGCATTTTGTCCAGTTTTTACACTAATCAAATGATTTATTGAGGTCCTACCATGAATCAGGCACTGGTATAGTCCCTAGGAATGTAACAGGGAATAGAACAAAGAGTTTCCGCCTCTGGAAGTTTCATTTGGTGAGAGAAGGCAGACAATGAGCAAGGAAATTATAAATCTCCAGAAAATCTGAAACTGAAATGCTACAAAGAAAATAAAAAGAGAGAGTATGATTGGGGCTGGAGAGGGCTGGACAATTTAGATTGGTCACTATGGAGGGTCTTATAGAGTCATGAGTGAACAGAAAT
>NW_022324882.1:1211-1802 GCF_002776525.5 Piliocolobus tephrosceles | reverse complement strand
TCTTAACGCCTGTAATCCCAACACTTTGGGAGGATCACCTGAGGTCAGGAATTCAAGTCCAGCCTGACCAGCATGGTGAAACCCAATCTCTACTAAAAATACAAAAATTAGCTGGGCATGATGGCACAAGCCTGTAATCCCAGCTACTCAAGAGGCTGAGGCAGGAGAATTACTTGAACCCTGGAGGTGGAGGTTTCAGTGAGATCGCACCATTGCACTCCAGCCTGGGTGACAGAGCAGGACTCCATCTCAAAACAAACAAACAAACAAAAAACCACACACACATACACACACAAAACAGGAATACCAGGCTTGTGAAGATTAGATTATTAGAATATACCGAAAGCACTTAAACCAAAGGCTGACACACAGTAATGCTACACCTGGCATGTATTTGTTAGGATTCATATTGTTCATTTCTTAGTCAGTGGCAAATCTTGAGCCTGAGATTTGAGGACTCAACTTTTATATACACCTGTTTTTCCAGAAGTTGTAGACACTCAAAAGAATCTCAGGAAAACCTGACTTCCAAGCAACTTTTTTTCTAACACATTACTGTGATACTTTCATTTCCCTGAGCCATTGAAATTA
>NW_022324882.1:0-1111 GCF_002776525.5 Piliocolobus tephrosceles | reverse complement strand
CTAACACATTACTGTGATACTTTCATTTCCCTGAGCCATTGAAATTACTTTCCCTCTGCATTAATTTTCCAACACTGTTCTTTTTGAGGTCCTTACTCTCCCTATTTCAAATCTAAGACTTCTTTTGAAATTTCACTCAGCTGGATTCTTCTGGAACATTTAAAGCTTTCAACCATATTCTTCTTCAAGTTATTTTTATTTGGCATTTGGAAGAATATTCCTTCACGTTTTCTCCTCCTAACTCTTAGGCATATCCTTCTTGATCATCTTTGCCAACCTTTCCTTCTGCATTAAACTTATCAAAATAATTCACTGGCCAGGCGCAGTGGCTCATGCCTGTAATTCCAGCACTTTGGGAGGCCAAGGCGGGTGGATCACGAGGTCAGGAGTTACAAGACCAGCCTGGCCAAGATGGTGAAACCCCGTCTCTACTAAAAATACAGAAAAATTAGCCAGGCCTGGTGACGGATGCCTGTAATCCCAGTTACTTGGGAGGCTGAGGCAGAGAATAGTGTGAACCTGGGAGGCAAAGGTAGCAGTGAGCTGAGATTGCACCACTGCACTCCAGCCTGGGTGACAGAGAGAGACTCCATCTCAAAACAAGAAAACAAAACAAAACAAAACAGAAAATCCATTAAGGTGGAAACTACTACAATTCCCGTCTTACATATGAGAAAATTGAGACTTAGGTATCTTGCCTAATATCACACAGCTAGTGTCTTTTTAGATTTGAATCTGTGTGTCAGCCTTTGGTTTAAGTGCTTTCGGTATATTCTAATAATCTAATCTTCACAAGCCTGGTATTCCTGTTTTGTGTGTGTATGTGTGTGTGGTTTTTTGTTTGTTTGTTTGTTTTGAGATGGAGTCCTGCTCTGTCACCCAGGCTGGAGTGCAATGGTGCGATCTCACTCACTGAAACCTCCACCTCCAGGGTTCAAGTAATTCTCCTGCCTCAGCCTCTTGAGTAGCTGGGATTACAGGCTTGTGCCATCATGCCCAGCTAATTTTTGTATTTTTAGTAGAGATTGGGTTTCACCATGCTGGTCAGGCTGGACTTGAATTCCTGACCTCAGGTGATCCTCCCAAAGTGTTGGGATTACAGGCGTTAAGA
>NW_022324881.1:0-23506 GCF_002776525.5 Piliocolobus tephrosceles | reverse complement strand
AGAAAGAAAGAAAGAAAGAAAGAAAGAAAAGAAAAGAAAAGAAAAGAAAAGAAAAGAAAAGAAAAGAAAAGAAAAGAAAAGAAAAGAAGAAGAAGAAAAAAATGTACCTTTAAGTCCCCTACTTTTAGGAAGCTACCAGAAAATATTCTCCAAATATTGCAATAGGAAATCTTCCCTGACCCCTTTGCTGGCCTTGCAACAGGGGTACCTTGCTTATTCATCCTGCAGCTCTCAACCCCTTGCAGGAGGGGAAGCATGCAGATGAGCAGGTGCAGGAGCCAGGATGAGTGTATCTGGGTGCCAGCAGGAGCAAAACTCTGTGCAGACCCCACATTAGTGTCTAGTGGGGGAGTACCCACAGCCCCCAAAGCCCCAGAAGGTGTGTGTTACAGGGCGCTCTTTTAGCTTTGCTGTCCACGGATGGCTTAAGTGTTAAGCAACTCAGTGGGCCTTCTGCTTTTTTGCATGAGGTGGTTACTCTCCACCAGCAAGGGCGAAGGCAAAGGGTCAGTGTGACAGCCTTTAACATCTGCACTTGTGGCACCTGAGCTCTTGTTCAGTGTCCAGGAAAATTCAGGTCTCACAAAAGAATTGAAGAGTGGTGAATCCAGAGGATTTTATTGGTGATGGAAGTGGCTCTCAGTGGGAAGGGGAGCTGGAAAGGGGATGCAGTGGGAAGGTATTCTTCCCCTGAAGTGTTGCCATCAAGCCATCCCTCTGAAGTCGAATTGCTTCTTTCTGATATACAGCTGCTTCTTCTCTTCTCCCCTTCTCTGCTCTCTGCCAGTGAAGCCTGTTTTTATGGGTACAGGATTGGAGGGGGCAGCGCAGAGTGGGCCATGGGTGGTTTTGAAAAAGGCAGCATTCAAGTGGGAAAACAGGAATGCATGTTCTCACTTTGGGCCACAGTTCCAGGCTTGAGGGTGGGGCTTCAAGAGGGACCCTGCCCTTTTCTGCCTAGAATTCCCCTGCCTCCTGTCCCTATGAACTTGAATAAGTAAACAAATAAAAAATAATATGTGGAATCCAAGCCAAAATGAGTTCAGCATGGAGAGGTGTGATGAGCACTCCTAAGATGATGAGTGTGTGTGGGAAAACCAACTCAAACTGTTTTTTCCTTGGCTCTCACACCACAACAATCAATGCAGAAGACTTCTGTGTCCAAATGTGGGAGGGTTTCTTCCCACATCACCAAGCAAGTAATCAATCTTGTGGGGGACAACATCTAGGTATCCCTCAATTCAATTCAATCCTGATGCTATCTACCTGGAGATAGCTTCAGAAACCACAGGCTGAAGGCTCAGTCACATAAGACCACCCTCTCCTTCCCATCAGACCTGCCATGGTCTTTCCGGGGACCAGCCTCATCTCAAGCTACCTAGGGGCTGAAAACCATCATCAACTCATTGGCATACAAAGACGTCATTTTGAAGTTTCCACGGATTTTAGGAGTTCTTTACCAGGAAAGAGAATCAAAGACCAAATATATATTTCACAGTGTCACAGTAGGGAATGGGATTACCAGAATAAGGGTAGACAGCAATTCTAACAGTCAAACAGTCAACTGATCGATACTGCAGTATATAGAGGCCTAGGAGAAGAATTTCCAAGGCAAAAAAAAAAAAAAAGGAATTAATGGATTACCTGAAGTATTTTACCATATTAAAGAGAATTTTACATTTCTTATCAGAGTTTGGGGAAAGAATTTGTAATAATTACATTTCAAAATTAAGCAAGCAAAACGAAACAATTTTTAACAGAGTCATACAGTAAAGGTAAACATACAATAAAGCCAAAGTTATATTTTTGTAAATATTAATGAAACTTATAACCCCCCCAATAAGACTAATTAAGGGGAAAGAAAATGAAAAAACGAATTGTCAGAAACGAAATAGGAAATATCTGTCTACATATACACTGATTAAAAAGAAAATAAAGAAATATTATCATTTAAAAATAAAAATTGAAAATTTAAATGTAATGTACAAATTCCTTAGAAAATACAACTTACCAAAGTGGATAAAAGAGAAATTTTAAACATTCCAATAGCTATTGAATAAATTGAACCCATCATTAAAGGTTTTCCCGCAGAAAAACTAAATAAACCAAAGAACTGATAGCTTCACCAATTAATTATTTCACCAGATAGCTTCACCAATTAATTATTTCAAACAATTAAGGAAAAATAACAATCTTATTAAAAACTCTTCTATTCAGAGAATAGCATAAAGAAAAAAACTTCTCAAGTCATTTTATGAGGTCAGCGTAACCTTGACACTGGAAAGGAGCAGACAATACCAGCCCACTATGTCTATGAATATCAATAAAAAATGGTAAACAAATATTTGCAAATTAAATCTAGTAATATATAAAAAGGAAAATGCATCATGACCAAGAGGCACTTATTTCAGATATGCAAGAGATGTTTAAAATTAAAAAACTCATTAGTATAATTGACCACATTAACAGTAAAAAGAGAAAATATATATGATTGTGTCAGTAGACACAAACAAATCATTCTATATAACTCAACATTAATCAGCTATTGCCAAATTAGGAATAAAAAGGTACTATCAAGCCCATCACCAGACCCTCCCCTTTGGCTTGCCCTCAGGACAACCCTCCAGAGAACTGCCAATCAGTATGGGAATCTAGGCCACTGGAAGGCAAACTGCCTCAATGGGCTAAATGGGAAAAAGCCTCAAGAGACCTGCCCCCTCTACCATAAGCTTACTATTGGAAAAAGGACTGTCCCAAGAGCCAAAAAGGCCCCCAGGCCAAATCCCAATCCAATAAAGGCCTTGAGCTGAAGGGATCCCTGTTGAATTAGATTAGTTAGTTTAGATAACAAATCTAAACTTATATTTGCTCCCAGATCATCAATAAGACAAAGCCAAGGGCAACTCTGGAGGCTGTGAGTAAAATTATAAATTTCCCTTTTGGGTTCAAGAGCTGCCTACTCTGTGCTAATCTTCTCTGAGCAACTTTCCTTCAAATCCTGTAATGGGGCAAAAGTCTGATAAATAGTATCTACAACACATCATCACTAAATATGGTATTTAATGAATTCTTGAAAATTTTTCCCTGCTAACTGAAAAAAACAAGAATATCATTTCTTTTCAACATTGTGTTAGATGTTTTAGCTGATAGGATAAGGCAAGGAAGAGCAATAACATGCATAAGAATTGAAAAGAAAAATAAAATTATATAATATTTGCAAATGATATAATTACATATATGGAGAAAAACCTTAAGACTCTATAGATAAGCCACTGGAATTTAAAAAGTAAACTTAGCAAGGTCACTGGATGCAGGAAAATAAATTACGCAAAACTCCTATTCTGAAAATGACAAAACAAAGTTGAGAGAAACTTTTAAAGACCAAAGAAATGGAAATATATATACTATATTCATCATAAATGAGATGACTCAGTATTTTAAAGATATCAATTATCAAATTGATCTGTCAAATCAGTTAATGTCAAGTGAAATGCAGGAAGGTATCTGTGTGTGTGTGAAAGTTGACAGGCTGATCTTAAAATTTTTATAGTAATGCAGAGTTAAGAATAGCCAAAGCAATCTTGAAGAAGAAAAACAGAGCAGAAGAACTTACATTAGCTGAAATTATACCTTCCCCTGAAGTTATAGTAATTAATATAGTGTAGATTGGTGAAAGGATACTAATAGAGAAGAGAATCCAAAAACAGATCAGCAAAGATAAGGTCATTTGATTAATGAGAAGGTTAACACCATAATGCAGTGGAGACAGGATGATTTTTTTAGTAACTGAGGCTGGATCAATTGAATATCCACAAAGAAAAAAAATGAATCTTTATCCCTATTTCATACCATGCACACAAAAGCAGTTCTAGATGGAGTATAGATCTAAATGTGAGAGGTAAGATGAAGCTTTTAAAATTAAACATAGGAGAACATCTTTCATGACCTTGAAATCAGCAAAAGGCAGGACACAAAATGCAACTAATCTAAACTTATATGTGCCAAAGGACATCATGAAGACAGTAAAAAGGCAAGCCCAAAATTGAAGAATGTATTTGCAATTCATAAACCCAATTAAGAACTAGCACCAAAAATGTGTAAATAAGCCCCTTGAATCCGTAAGAAAAGGTAGAAGTTCTACAGGTTTTACTTTCAACCATCCTGGTTTGTTCCTTTTTGCACTTTTTCTTCCTGAGCATTTATTTCACAGGATTTTACTGTTTAGTTTTTTCGTTTCTTTCGGTACTGGTGGGCTTGGGGAGGCCCCCAAAAGCCAGTGGGACCTCCACCCCAGCCAGTGTCCAGGTTCTTGGCAGCATCATAAGAAGGAATTCAAGGATGAGTCAGAAAATAGTGAAAGAGATTTATTGTTAAGTGGGCAGACTCAAGAGTCATGTGCAAGGTGGATGGGGATTGCTACTTTTATATGCTTCTTTAACCAAGGCATGGAATATTCATGGAAAAAGGTGGAGATTTCTCAGAATTGTTGTGCTACCCATTTTTATACTAACTATAGGTGTTCTTGGAACTGTCATGGCACCAGTAGGTGTGGGGTTTCTATGTTAATGAGCATATAATGAGATCCTAGGTGAAACCTAGGTCAAATCCAGCACCATGTTGGGTCCAATCAATCTTAGCCAGCTTGATCCACACTCAGTTTTCAGGGTCTTACTAAAGTAGGTAACTAGACCGACATAAGCAGGGCAGGAGAGCACCCCCCACCCACCTTAGGAATGTCAGGTGACCATCAGCTGATGGTCAGGTGGTTGTTAAACTCTCTAAAATAATAATTGCTCACAGCTGGTGCCAGGAAAAGGCAGTCTCTCAAATAGATAAAACACCTGAAGCTGGTGATGAGCAGCTTCCTGATAAGGTCTCAGGAGTTGGGTGAGTGGGCTCAAGCACATACACTAAGAGGCAAAAAGCAGAGTTTAACTGGTATATGACCTTCCTCTAGGAACTCTTGACTAATAAGGGAAAAACACCTCATGTGAGCATGCACGTGACTTCAGTAAACACCTTGCCCATGCCGCCCCTCCCAAGTGCTGTCGGGCCACTGCACATGTGAACAGTTCACCCCAAGAAAAATCAAGCTACGAGAAACACAAAACTTCAAAAGCATGCCAGGATATAAAACCCCAAGTCAAAGGTCAAACTGGACCTTTGACTCTCTCAAGTCATCTACTTGATCTCTCAAGTCACCTACTTGACCCTCTTCCAAGAGTACTTTACTTCCTTTCATTCCTGCTCTAAAACTTTCTAATAAACTTTCACTCCTGTTCTAAAACTTGCCTCAGTCTCTCACTCTGCCTTATGCCCCTGAGACAAATTATTTCCTCTGAGGAGGCAATAACTGAGTTGCTGAAGACCCGTATGGATTCACTGCTGTTAACATCATTAGACCACAGCTGCTAGACATGTGAAACTGCTGTCTGGAATTCTTTATTCTGCTGTGACCACCCTGTGTTATTCCGGTCCCACTTTTCTTTCTTTATTTCTGTTTTTCTCTTTCTTTCTTTTATTTTTATTTCTGTTTTTCTCTTTCTTTTCTTTTCTTTCTTTCTTTCTTTCTCTCTTTCTTTTCTTTCTCTCTTTCTTTCTTTTTCTTTCTTTCCTTTCTTTCTTCTTCCATTTTCTTCTTTCTTTTCCTCCTTCCTTCTTTCTTTTCCTCCCTTTCATCCTCTCTCCATCTCTACTTGTTTTCTTCTTTCCTTCTTTCTTCCTTCCCTTTCTTTCCACTGCCTGGGTTCAAATCTCAGCTTTGCCACTTACTAGCCATTCAACTTCAGAAAAATTTATTTACCTTTTGTTAAAAGAAAAACCTTCAACAAATTAAATTTAATAGAGTTGAACTGAGCAAAAGAGTCACAAATTGGGCAGCCCCCAATATCCCAGCAGATTCAAAGAGAACCAGCACAGCTACATAATGGAGGATGTATGGACAGAAAAAGGGAAGTGACATACAGAAAACAGAAGTGAGGCACAGAAACAGCTGGATTGGTTGTAGCTCAGTGTTTGCCTTATTTGAACCCAGTTTGAACAGTTGGCCACCTTTGATTGGTCAAAACTCAGTGATTGGCACAAGTGTAGATTACAGTCTGTTTACATAGCCAATTAGGTTACAATTCACACTGCACAAAGAAACTTTTAGGCTGAACTTAGAATATGTAAGAAGGCAGCTTTAGGCTAAACTTGTTAACACCTTTTATGCCCTCATTTTGTCCCTGTTGCCTTTCTTGGAAATTGAGGATTATATATTTCCCTCAAAGGGGCATGATTAGAATTAAATGTGTTCAACAATTGTGCTGTATTTCTATAGATGTAAAAACCCCAGATAATATACTAGTAAATAGAGCCCAGCAGTATAATAAACAAATAATTCCCTATGAAGTAGGATTTGCTCCCAAACCGCAGGGATACTTCATTATTAGAAATTTAGGTCTATAATGTGGATAGAATCACTATAATTTGGGCATTATAATAGTACTTACCTAATCGAGTTCTTGTAAGGATTGAGATATTTTATGTAATGATTAGCTCAGTACTTGACAAATAGTAACTTTTTATATATTTTAGCTCTTATTGTTCATAACATTATTATATCATAGATAACATATGAACATCCAGAGAATGGTGATTTTTTGATAAAACGTAAGAACTCTTCTTGAATTAAATGTAGAAATTTATTATAAATTAAGTAGAGAAAAATTTAATAAGATAAAAAATAGTTGCATAGGAATAGCAGTCAATATCATATTCAATGATGGGACATTAACCAGATTATCATTAATCCCAAGGATACTTGCTGTGATAGCTGTAATTTAACATTATTCTAGGAACTATTGCTGATTTAATAAGTCAAGAAATGTATATAAGATAAAAATAGCCAAAAAGAGTGAAACAATTCATTTTTTGCCTGTGATACATTTTTCCACCAAAAAAGTCAACTAGTAAGTAAACTTCATAAGTTCGTTGCTGATAAAATAAATAAACAATCAATAGTTTTTCCTATCTTTCAGCAATGACCACTTTGAAATTAGAATAGAGTAAGGTTTCTCTATGGAGCAAGGAAAAACCCTAGCAATGAACTGTGAGAAACAAAGGACACGTTGCAATTGAGATTCAAAAAGAAGATTTAAATAGATGAAGAAAAATATTATCTGCCTTCAGAGGAATAAGGTACCTTATGAAGATGTTAGTTTTATGCAAATAACTCATTAACTTTAATAAAATTCTAACAAAATTTCTGAGGAACTTATATACCAAATAAAATTATAATTAAAGGAATATGATATTGTGTGACGAAATTTTCCAAATACAATATGAAGTGAGGAAAGTTAGTTGGAAAATTACATGCTTATGTCTTTCCATTTTATAAACTAACGTCTAGGGGCAATCATTATAAAATACCTGGGAAACATACTCCCAAAGTGACTGGTGCAGTGGCTCATGTCTGTAATAACAGCCCTTTGGGAGGCCGAGGTGGGCAGATCAGGCCAGGAGTTCAGGACCAGCCTGGGCAACACGGCAAGACTCTGTGTCTACTAAAAATACAAAAATTAGCTGGGTGTGATGGTGCGCACCTATAATCCCAGTTACTTGGGAGGCTGAGGTGGAAGAATCCCTTTAACCCAGGAGGCAGAGGTTGCAGTGAGCCGAGATTGAGCTACTGCACTCTAGCTTGGATGACAGAGTGAGACTCTGTCCTGAAAAAAAAAAAAAAAAAAAAATACTCCCAAATTATGGGATAGTAAGGACTGGGATTCCTGGTACTAATTTTCTGTATTTTTTTCAATTTTACACAATAAGAATGTATTACTTTCTGTATTTTTTAAAAAGGTATGCAACAGAAGTAAATCTAGTTATTTTATCAGTGTGAAATAGGCACACTGTTGATGATGACATTGACATTGTTTTCTGTCAGTCACACTTGGGCCCAGCAAAAACATCATTATCCACACTGTTTTTTGTGCAATGGATAATATATTTAATAATTAACTCTCCACAGCATGTGGAAATTATGCTTCAATACTAAGTTTTATTTCACATAATAGATTTCAGTAATGTGTTTCAGCACCCACTATAATTAGTTGATGGGGTTATATTCATAAAGACATGGTCCAACATAGAATTGTGTTCCCTTTAAGACCTTTTCCATTTGAATGTATCCACTCTGCTGTGCCTGGATCAATCACACACTCATACACACGTACACAGACATATACACAGACACCTTTTTATTCAGATGATCATAATTTGTGGCTTTCAGAGAGTGCTTTTCATTTAAATTTTAGTTCTACCTTGTAGTAGAAAAATGTCAAAAGATTGAAAGTCAGGTACGATTTAGAAATATTGGCAGTCAGGTGAGGTTTAGAAATTTAAGAAATTAAATGAAAAGAAATGCACTTTTATATATTCTGATATATCTTTTATTTATATAGCTATATTATGATATTCTTATAGAGAATCTATCAAAACCTTTTCACAATACAAAAAAATGATGCTATTACTATCACTTGGTTTTCAATGAGTGCTTTATTTCATAATGCTAGGCATTAAGGTTGACAGTCTTTTGATAGAAAAAGGTGGAAAAATCTGTGTTGGTCATTTATACAAAAGCTTCCTTTATATGTTGACATAATAAAATATTCATATTTGGAAGCCAAGTAAACATCTTAAGATATTTTAATAAAGCTTGTTTCTCTATTAGTTCTCAATCTCCATGTTACACTTTCATATATAGTGTTACAGGAATTTTACAATAGTTTTGTGAGTTTGATGTTATTATTGCAATATTACAGAAAAAGAAATTTTAACACAAAGATAATTACACAAAGTAATTTGTCAAGCAACAAAGAAAATAGTAGAAGGATCTAGCCTCAATGCCTGCTCATTATAATGCACAGTACTTTTGTTTTCCATCATATATCATATTCGTATCTGTGATATTTCCTCTGAATTTTTCAATATTTCTTTTGAAGTTATCAGTGTGTTAGTTATCTCGACATTTCCAGGCATTTACATTCAACAAACAAGAATGTCACATAATTTATATCCCTGGGAAGGGAAAGTTGATTTTTCTCCAATGCAAGTGAAACCTGGGGATTCTCTTTGTGGCATCCTAGTGCTCTTAAAATAAGATAGTCATATCCAAGCTCTTTGCCCTGCTTGCAATGCCCTGTATGACCAGGCCCCAAGCTAGCTTTTTCAACCTTCATTTGTGCTGCCTGCCTGCTCCTCACTCTCCACTCTTCAGCCACGTGGTCTTCTGCTGATGCTCAGAATACCACAAGCTCTTGGCTGCCTCAAGAATATCTTACTTGGTGTTCCTTGGATATGGTTTGGTTTTGTTTCTCCACCCAAATTTCATCTTGAATTGTACTCCCATAATTCCCACGTGTTGTGGGAGGGACCGGTGGGAGAAAACTGAATCATGGATGCAGTTTTCCCCATACTGTTTTCATGGTAATGAATAATCTCACGAGATCTGATGGTTTTATCATGGGTTTCCACTTTTTCTTCTTCCTCATTCTCTCTTTGCCTGCTGCCATTCATGTAAGATGGGAATTGCTGCTCCTTGCCTTCCGCCATGATTGTGAGGTTTCCCCAGCCACATGGAACTGTAAGTCCAATTAAACCTCTTTCTTTTGTAGATTGCCCAGTCTCAGGTATGTCTTTATCAGCAGCATGAAATCTTACTAATACATCCTTCCACCTGGCTCATTTCTCAGCAACCAGCTTCTCATGCTTCAAGTCTCATCTTAACTGCTATAACTGATTGCACACGGTGGCTCACACCTGTAATACCAGCACTTTTGGAGGCCAAGACAGGAAGATTGCTTGAGCTCCTGGGTTTGAGACCAGCCTAGGCAACATATCAAGGCCCTGTCTCTACCAAAAGTAAAAATAAAGAATTAGCCAGGCGTGGGTGATGGTGTGCCTGTGGTCCTAGCTACTCAGGAGGCTGAGGTGAGAGGATTGCTTGAGCCCAGGAGGTCGAAGCTGCAGTGAGCCATGATTCCATCACTGCACTCCAGAGTGGGCCACAGAGTGAGACCTTGTCTCAATAAAAAAATAAACAAAAATTAAAAATTAACTGCCATAACTTAGAGACGCCTTCCTTAAGCACTAAATCTGAGTAGGGCCCAGCCTTTCATTGTTTCCCAAGGCACCCTGTTTATTTCCTTTCTCAAATATAACACAACCAGCAATACTTTTATGCCTTTGTTTACTCATTTGCTGTCTCTCTTCCACCCTAGAACTTATGCTCAGTAGGAGTAAGGAATTGCCAACTCACTCATCATGGTAAACCACGTTCCAGGCACATTATTTGGACCACAGTGGGCCCTCACTAAAAACCGAGGGAATTAATACTTTTTTTTTTTTTTTTTTTTTTTTTTTTGCGTGATAAACACATGACGGCTGGACAGAAAATTTCAGATACCCATTCTTTCACATAGTCCTAATTTCTCTTGCGAGTTTCAGTAATACAAAAGGCAAATTATAAGCCTTGCGCTAAAGTAGTATTCCATTGTCCTCAAAAACCAGGCTTATGAACACAGACTCATGAAATATTCAAAGAAAAACAAAATTGTGGTCAATTTCATTCACCAGCAAATCTGATATTCATTCAATTGCTATAATTGTAGTGAATGCCACTTTTAAAAGATACCTGGCTTAAAAGGATATTGTTAATATTCATATAATGATTTTTTTCTTTTTCTTTTCAGAGTTTCTAGAAGCCTGTGGTGAGGAAATCTTTCAGTTTTCTAATTAGTTTTGTTTTTTGTTTATTATTGGTTTGTTTGCTTTTTCTGAAGAGTTGATTACATTTCAGAGTACATAAGGCAGACAGTACACAATCTTTTGTATCTTCCTCTAAATTTAACTTTGTAGTCAAGGGTCTTTGTTACCCTATGTTAACTACTTCTGCTTTGGGTTGTTTCAAATTGTGATTTACACTATGGATAAAAATCCAGCTATCAGACTATGTAAACTCTTTAAGAAAGAAAATACAACATGTTGAAAGTTTAGTACTTTATTCTCAGCAGCAGGCATTTATCCTGCTCCTACTACACGCACAGTTCTAGCAAAGAGCAAAAATAATGCAAATGGCTGTAGGGAAATAGTGTCTGGTATATCCTGCTATTTTTTAATAGTCATCTTCAAAGAGATAACCCCCAAAGAAGTGCTTATCTAATTTGAATTGAAAACATACAGGGGTTTCTTATAAATGGACTGACTTGCCTTGAAGTTGAAATGCCAGGATTAATTATTAAAATAACCTTTTATTTATGAAATTTTCTAAGTTACATTACTCCAAAGCAAATGAAAATAAGAAATAAAATTAGCCAGGAAGCGTGCCACGATTAAAAAACAAAAACCCCCAAATCCACTAAATTGCACGCAGCATCTTTCCTTTACATCATTATTCAGAAAACTGGGACTAGGACTTTGTTCATAGGCCAGCAGTAAATACGTTGGCTATGACGTCAAGGATCTTTAAAGCAAGCTCAATACAATAAGACTCGTTATTCTTTGAGGCACATCATTATTGGCGTATGGTACATTCATTCCATGACTTTCTTGAGTCAGTGGATTACATTTCTCAAAATAATTCCATTTTTTTAATGCCTAAGCAAGCATGCATTTTAATTTACTGCAGGTCTGAGAAAGTTTGTGTAGAGTGACATGTCTTTAAGTAAATAAAAATTTATCTTCGGTGACAAGCTAATACACATTCACACCAGAGAATTTGGTATGAATTGATTTCTGTTTGTGGGAGAGAATAATTCTGGCATGTTTATTCTTCTATAAAGTTCATGGGGGAAGGGGATAAAGAAAAGATGGATTTTTTTGAGTGGTCTTAATTATAAACAGATTACAACATTGATATTGTATGACAGTAATGGAGAAGAATATGCTTTGATTATGCAATGACAAAGAACGGTGGATTAGGGACCACTGAGCTGGTGAATAAGTCGGAGGCAAGAGTAATTTGCAGGAAGATCACTTAAAGTCGAGTTTTCCTAGGCTAGGAATAGCCTGAAATTAGGGCAATCATCTGAATAATTCTCTGCCTGACTCAGGACCTGGGGTTGATCAGAATCAGCAAATCATCTCAGTGGGAACAGAATGGAAGCGTATTTGCTCCATAGGGAATATATACTTCTGCAAGACAATAACAGCTGGATAGCCCCATTTTTGGTCTTAGGAAATACATAAAACATATAGAAACATCATTTCTCTATTCATCTTTGAACCAGGTCATCAACAAACATATGGTTTTTATCTTTTGTCCATTCTACACACAATGTTGTAAAAATTCAAAATGAATATAATCAAAGAGCATCCAGCATAAAAGTGTGATTATAGGGAGAAGGTAAGAAGATAGTACAAACAAATGCACGTTTTTCCATATTTAGTTTCTGCTATTTGGATATCATGCATTCATTTTCCCTGTAGAGATATTAAGCTGCCAAATGAGAATATGGGGTAAGTCTATGTAAAACACATCCCTCTTTTTATTACATTTTAAAAGGCTGTCTGTTTTTCTATTTTGAAATTACTTATTATATAAGTTATGCCAAATCTTTTCATTGCCCCTCAAATGGCCCAAATGTAATCCTATAAAGTACAGACAGATATGATTTAATGCCCCAGATTTCTACTTCAATTCATTTTTAAAAATTGCTTATATTTAATGCTTCTCATTAAGCCCATGACTACTCAGTAATCCATTTATCACCTGCATTGGGCTCACACTGGGGGCTCAGGATTTGACCCAGATTCCTGTTTTCTTTTTGTTTGCCTGAATGTGTTATGGCCAAACCTAATTTAACAAAACAAGAGATTAAACTTAGGGACAAAGCTTCAAATTCTTAACTTCACAAGAAGTCTTTGTTTCTCCCCCTAAGAAAGTAAATAAATGAAGACATAAGCTAGGAAGACATGTTAAAATGAAATAATGGCTGCATTTAAGAATCAAGGTCAGCTCTTGGTTTACAGTGCCAATGTGCACATACATGTACATACTGTTTCCACAGTCCTCTTCCTGGGGGAGATTTATGGCCTCTGATGGCTGTTCTTAATTAAGCAAATTGTCCAAACACATCAAATATTAAAAAATTCAATACCCACAATTTTTCATGGATCATAAATGTGCTAAAGTTAATTCTCCCAAGCTCAATGATTATATTTTAGCAGAGCTATGTATGTGAAAACTTCCATAATAGAAAAAAGTAAATCATTTCATAATTTTTCCCTATGATAAGGTAATGATAATGGTTTGTCCTAATATTTGTTGCACTGATCATGTGGCAGGCCATTTTATACTCATTATCTCGTCTGATTTTCTTAACTACCCTATGAAGTGGGTTGAATGAATAGGACTTTGGGATACAATCATGAGCACCTTTATTTGTCTCCCCATGTTCCTTTAAAATTTGTGCAGTGTCTCAGTCCATTTGTGCTGCTATAAAAATACTTGAGACAGGGTAATTTATAAGCAACAGATTTTTTTTTTTTTTTTTGTCACAGTTCTGGAGGCTGGGAAGTCCAAGTTCAAGGCCTGAGCAGGTTTGGTGTCTGATAAGAGTCGCTTTCTGTTTCCAAGATGTGACTTGTTGCTGCATCCTCTGAGAGGATAACTGCTGTGTTCTCACATGGCAGAAGGATGGAAGGGCACAAGGGCCTAGTTATCCTCCTCCAGCCCTTTTATGACTCTCATCCATGAGAGCAGAGCCCTTATGACCTAATCACCTCTTAAAAACCCACCTCTTAATATTGTTGCATTGGGGATTAAGTTTTAACGTAAATTTTGGAGAGGTTGAAACATTCAAACTGTAGCATAGTGAGAAAGTTCTTAGGATTCTTCATGGAAATATAATCAGGCCCCATATTTTATTCTGACTTCTCTCAAGGAAGCAAAACTCCTACAGTCACTTTAAGCCACAAAATATAAGCTCAATTTTAGTATCTAGTTTATGAAGAATATTTGAAGTAAAAACTACTTTCTTCTGAGTCTAAAAAATCTCATAATTCACATTTAGCATTCCAACCCAGAGCTACTTGCCCATCTGGTCATTCTTATAGGATAGGATCTGAGTAAACCACCATGCCTGAAAACACTCATAACTTCTTATAAAAAGCAGCTTAGATCCAATATTTATTAGATACAAAAAGTATATTTATAAGGTAAGTTAAGGTATAATGACTAATAGGACAAAAATCTCCTATGTATACAACATTAGTGTAAGAAATGGAACATTCTGTGTGCCCTTCCTAGTGCCATTATGGTAATGCATCTTTGTGCTGGGTATCTGTAGTTCATGCATTATCTCTATATTTTATTGTATGAACTTATTATAATTTATCTTTCTATTTTACTACCAATGGACATTGTACTCTTACATTGCATTTTCATGATTATTGATGAGATTGAGCATCTTTTCATATATTTATTTTTCATTCTTATTACCTCCTCCTCTGTCTTTTGTGTATTTCTTTTTATCAGATTGATTTTTGATTCTCTCTCTCTTTCTCTCTCTGTGTGTGTGTGTGTGTGTGTGTGTGTGTGTGTGTGTGTGTATTTCCCGGTTCTTAACCCATTGACAATTATGGCTATTGATATTTTATGTTAATGAATAGCTTGTCTTTTTATTTTCCTTATGATCATTTTTAATAAAGAGGTCTTAAACCTAATGCAATCACATGTACCAATAATTTTCTTTCTGCTTTGCATTTTTTGTTTTAACAATTCTTCTTTATCACAAGATTGTAAATGTATTTTCTTATATTGCCTTCTAAAAGTTTTATAGTTTTGCCTTTCATATTTAAGTCTATAATCCCACTACAATTGATTTTTATGTGTGGTGTGATATAAAAGCTCAGTGTCATTTTATCCATATGAATGACTCTCCCAACACCATTTATTGCAAGATCCATCCTTTCCTCACTGTTCTGTAAAGCCAGATCTGTTATTAGATTTCCACATATTTGTGAGTCAGCTTGGGGAGTTCTATATTCTGCTCCATTGATCAATTTTTCTGTCCTTCCAATAATGATACATTGTCATAATTACCATAGCTTAAAAATAAGTTTAGACATTTTCTATGCCATTCAGCCACAAAGAGTTTCTCCTTCAGGAATATTTTGGACATTCCTGGATCTTTGCTTTTCCATCTAAATTTTAGAACCAATGTGTCATAGTTCCCACATACACAGAATGAAACTAAACAAAATAAAACACCTTGTCAGGACTGTGATTGTGATTATTTTAAATCCATAGATTCCATTATGCAATCTATCCATTTTATTGATTAATAGTAAAGTTATTAACATTATCACAGAATTATTAATTCCATGATTAAATCATGGGATCTATGGATTTAAGATAACTGCAATCACAGTTCTGATAGAGTGGTGTCCTCATCTTGCCTTTATGACATGTCTTCATATCAGTGTCAATGGGGTAAGTCCTTCTTTCTTAACTATGGTTTTTGGTGTTGGCTTGCTTAGTTGGGGTTATTAATTTTTCCATAATATTCCATTATGAAAAAATTTCAATTAATTCCAAATTTTAGAGTGTTAATTGAGTTCCTGGAAAAAAAAATTCAACTAAGATTGTATTGGGATTGCAAAATTGTGGGTAAATTTAGGGGAGAATTTACACCTTTATAGTAGGTGGTACCATCCAAGAGCATAAATGTCTCTTTATTTACTTAGACTATCTTTTTATTTTTAATTTAAGATCTGAGGTCTTCTCCATAGGTTTTATATCTTCCTGTTTAAGGGATGCTTGTTGCTGTTGATGGTATTTTTTTTAACTATACTTTAAGATCTGGGATAGACAGATTGCCCTCATAGACAATATGAGGGCTGTAATTTATAAAATCATATTATATTTGGGACTTTTTTAAAATAAGCAGATTTTTAAAAATTATTATACTTTAAGTTCTGGGATACATGTGCAGAATGTGCAGGTTTGTTACATAGGTATACACATGCCATGGTGGTTTGCTGCACCCATTAACCCGTCATCTACGTTAGGTATTTCTCTTAATGCTATCCCTCCGCTAGCCCCTCACACCCCAACAGGCCCCAGTATGTGATGTTCCCCTCCCTGTGTCCTTGTGTTCTCATTGTTCAACTCCCACTTATGAGAAAGAACATGTGGTGTTTGGTTTTCTGTTCTTGCGTCAGTTTGCTGAGAATGATGGTTTCCAGCTTCCATCCATGTGCCTGCAAAGGACATGAACTCATTCTTTTTTATGGCTACATAGTATTCCATGGTGTGTATGTGCCACATTTTCTTTATCCAGTTTATTACTGATGGGCATTTGGGTTGGTTCCAAGTCTTTGCCATTGTGAACAGTGCTGCAGTGAACATATGTGTGCATGTGTCTTTATAGTAGAATGATTTATAATCCTTTGGGTATATATACCCAGTAATGGGATTGTTGGGTCAAATGGTATTTCTAGTTCTAGATCCTTGAGGAATCACTACACTGTCTTCCACAATGATTGAACTAATTTACACTCCCATCAACAGTGTAAAAGTGTTCCTATTTCTCAGCATCTGTTGTTTCCTGACTTTTAATGATCACCACTCTAACTGGCACGAGATGGTATCTCATTGTGGTTTTGATTTGCATTTCTCTAATGACCAGTGATGATGAGATTTGTTTTCATATGTTTGTTGACCACATATATGTCTTCTTTTTGAGAAGTGTCTGCTCATATCCTTTCCCCACTTTTTGATGGGGTTGTTTGTTTTTTTCTTGTAAATTTGTTTAAGTTCTTTGTAAATCCTGGATATTAGCCCTTTGCCATATGGATAGATTGCAAAAATTTTATCCCATTTTGTAGGTTGCCTGTTCACTCTGATGATAGTTTCCTTTGCTGTGCAGAAGCTCTTTAGTTTAATCAGATCCCATTTGTCAATTTTGGCTTTTGTTGCCGTTGCTTTTTGTCTTTTAGTCATGAAGTCTTTGCCCATGTCTATGTCCTGAATGGTATTGCCTAGGTGTTTGTCTAGGGTTTTTATGGCTTTACGTTTTACATTTAAGTCTTTAATCCATCTTGAGTTAATTTTTGTATAAGGTGTAAGGAAGGGATCCAGTTTCAGCTTTCTGCATATGGCTAGCCAGTTTTCCCAACAGATGGCATTTAATTTTTATTAAATTTTCTGGTTACTTATTTTTTTTTGTAGAAACGGCTATTAATTTTTGCCTTTTGGTCCTATATTTAGCCACCTTGTAAAAATATCATATTAGTCCTAATAGTTTTTCATGTTATTTTACTTTATTGTCTTTCTTTTCTTCTAATCTCTATTTCTTTTTCTTTCCTCCCACATTGACAAGAACCCCAGTACCATGTTAATTAGTAGCAACAATATTGGTATCACATCAAGCACTCCTACTCCTATCAAAACCCTTTTCTTTGAGCTTTAGTTATAGGAGAAGGAGTAGAAATACACATAGAACATCAGCAGGTCTCTTTAGGATCATATAGCTTGTAGTAGTTCGAGCTGTGACACAAGCCTGCATCGTTTCATCCCAAAGACTTTGCTTGATCTTCATGCAGATGTATTGTATTTACTACAATAAACACTAGACTTAATTCACTTCAATAAATATTTGTTGATTATTTACTGGTAAAAATAAATATTTTTCTAAGTCACTTTTGGTTTATGTCTAAAATTTGTATTATAATTTCATGTAATTATATAATTTTGTTGTAGTATGATTACATTCATAAAAATGAGAATAATATAATATAGTACTTCATCTCATCAATTCCTCAAAGAAAATTTAAAAATCAAAATTCTTGAAATATTCTCAGCTTGGAAACTCCTCAAACAGATTAGTTAACCAGAAGATAAACAAGAACATGGCCAGTTTTCAAAGTATTAAATTACCCAAGTAAAAGCGTAACATCAGTTTTATAAAAGGAATATTTTACTTTTCACTTGAATAATAGACCTTAAAAGCTAAAAGTTAGTCATTTCAAGTTGGCTCATCTTTCAGGGTTGTGTTTGATTATTCATAATGAGAAGGCAGAGCCTTTGAAAGTGGACTATTAGAAGAAATACAACTTTAAAAAATTTTTCTAGTGACTGCATGAATAAAGAACCTCATTAATCAAGATGACTCCATTAAAAATTTGGCTTTAGACACACATCACCATGCAGTTGTCATTTTTAACCCTTGGGATCTATTTTATTTTCAGACACTTGCAAAACAAGTCTTATCCTCCTTCACTCAATCAAGATTCTAATCCCTTTGTCATCAAGTATTTGGAAAGTATTATAGGAGAGAAATGTATTCAACAAACATTTATGAGGTACCAACTGGGCCATAGGTGTTGTGCAAGACCTCACGATATAGAGAAAAATGCAATCATCTTCCTCACTTGTCTCCAAAGCCAGAGAAGAGAAGTGAATTGAGCAGAGCCTTCCAACAGCAAGAGATAAGTACTGTAATCAAGGTCCGTTGGATGGTTAGAAAGTACAGGTAGAGAATGTATTAGATATCTATTACTGCATACTGATATTACTACAAATTTAGCAACTTAAAAGCAACACAGATATTTTATATTTCAATACCAAGGGATCAGGTTTGGGGGCATGTTTTGACTGTGTCCTCTCCAAAATCTTACAGGGCTACAATCAAGGTATTGACTTGAGCTGTGCTCTCCTCTGAGGTTTGACTGGGGAAGTATCCATTTCCAAGTTCACATAGTTGTTGGTAGCATCAGTCTTTTGAAGGTGCAATAATTATGGCCTGATTCTTTTGCCAGGGGAGAACTGAAGGATATCTCCAGTTCCTTGCTATGTGACACTTTCCAACATTATAGCTTGCTTCTTCAAAGTCAGCAAGGAAGACAGAGACCCCAGCAAGATAGGGACTGCAATCTTGTGTGACACAATTGAGTGCATATAACCACTTTTTCTGTATGTCTAGAAGCAATTCACAGATTCCACCCATACTCGGGTATTGGTGGAGGATCACATCAGAGCATGAACACTACATAATGGGGGCAAGTTTAAGATTCTGTCTGACATAGATCTAATCTGGCCCTGGGTGCTAACTGATGCCTGAAAAATTGATGGATGAGCAGGACAAACATTCCAAACAGAATGCATATACTCAGAGTAAGAGAGCAAAGTCTAGTTACAGAAATTTAAATAGTCCTTGGACTGCTACATGATGGGGAGGGGGTGAGGCTGGGTTGAAAATGGACGGTAATCGTAATGATCAGCGTTGAAGAACATTTACCATGGTCAAGTTCCTTTCAGAGAAATTTACATATCTTGTTTTCCCTTAATTCTCATAGTAACCCCATGAGGTTACTTCTATTATTATCCCTATTTTGGAGATAAATTGAAGTAGAAAGAAGTTAAGCCATGTTTCCCCAGGGAAGTAAACAGAGACCAGGTTATAAATAACCTCATATCACTTGTCAAAGAATTTTTATTTTATCTTGATGACACTTATATATTTATTGAAGATTTATTGGAGATTCTGGGGAGTGTACATGTGTTTGGGAGTTGTCAGTGAATTAGGATGAGGAAACAGTGCAGCTCGACTTTTAAGATATTGGAGTAATCTAAATAAATGCTGAGGGACTGGTCTGAGTCAGAGGCAGTGAGCTTGGAGGAGATGGGCTAGAATTAAGAGATATTTAGAAGATTCAGTACCAAGGCACTAGTCCGATGTGGGTGTAGAAGGAATTAGGGATGATTCCTAGGATTCTGACGGAGCAATTGAGTGAATGATTGAGCCACTCACAAAGACAGGTTAACAGATGGAGGAGTGAGTTTGGAAGAAAGAGGAGATAGTGGGTTCAGTTAAGGAAATTTTAGTGAATTCAATTCTTGTTAAGGTAGGAAGTAAGGTCATCAGCTAATGTGGGGTGATTGGGGGACAGTAGCCAAGAGTGGAGGACATCTGGAACTGTCACTGTGATGCACACGATAGTAATTTAATCAAAGGTAAATAAAGTCATGGCTGTATATGTAGAGTCTAGGGAGGTTGGAGAGGTTGATCATAGCATCTTGGCTGAATGGGAGGAAAACAAAGCCAGAATAGAGAAGGGACTAGAAGAACTGGCAAAGCATTGACAGAGAATGGAAAGTTCACATAGAAAAAAAATCTAAAGCCCTCACCACGACCTACAGGTTCTACACAATTTTGGCTATGGTCATCTCTCCAAATGCCCCAGCTTATTCCTTGACTAGTGTAATAAGTATGTTCCTGCTGTATGGTGTTTGTAACAACTGTTCCCTCTACCCAGATTATTCTTTCCCAAGATATCTCCATGCCCCGCTCTGAATTCCTTCAGAATTCTCTTTCTATGTTGCCTCCTCAAAGTGTCCTTGCTTGACCCCTTATTTAAAATAGCACCTCTTTTCACTACCCATCCCCTTGTTGAGTTTTATTTTTTATTTTTAGCAATGATCACTATTAGCTACTATGTGTAATGGCCCAATGGGTTCTTTCTGCCCATTGCACAGATAAAATCAATCCACTGAGACTACAGCATTAGTTGACCTTAGGCCAGCCCATGTGAGAGAACTGGAAATATCACTTAAATCAATCTCCCTGAAGAATTGGAGGTTAGGGGTCTTTATGCAAAATTGGTGGGCAGGGGCCTAGGGAATGGGTGCTGCTGATTGGTTGGGAAATGATCATATGGGTGTATAAATGGTCCTCATATGCTGAGTTCATCTCTGGGTGGGGCCAAGTGATCAGCTGAGTCATGGGTCATGAGTCCAGATGGGAGCAGTTTGAAAAACATCTCAAGCAAACCAATCTTAGATTCTACAATAGTGATGTTATCTATGAGATCACTTGGGCAAGCCACAAATCTTGTGATCTCTGGCCACATGACCCCTGAACAGTAAGGGATTATAGAAACTATGCCTATGGTTTATCAGAGTTTAGGCCCTTCTCATAATCCTAGCCTTGTGGCCTTTCATTAGTTTTACAATGGTAGTTTAGTTTTGGGAAGAGTAGTATCATCTTCGCTTTAAGGTTAAGTTATGAACTAAATTCCTCCCAAAGTTAATTAGGCCTATGCCCAGGAATGACCAAGGAAAGCTTGGAGGTCAGAAGCAAGGTGAAGTCAACTGTCAGATTTCTCTTACTGTTGTGATTTTGCAAAAGTGGCTTCACATGTTATGTACTTATTGTCTCTTTATTTTCAATCTCTCCCACTAGGCTATTAGGGCAAAGATAGTAACAACTTTACAATACCTTTGATTAAGTAAGCCTTGCATATAATTTAAAAACCAAATGATTTTAATGTTCAGTGAAAAGTCTTGTAACTCATTTGTTCAGTCCCTCTTCCCTAGAAGATAGCCACATTTATTAAATTATTGTCTATCTTTTCAGTTTCCCCACAGAAGTGTAAGCAAATATGAGTAGATGCTCTTAGATTTATTCTTCATTTTTTGCAGAATAGAGAATTCATTAACCATAGCACTGGGCTACTGGTTTTCTCCATATTGCAGTTTTCTCCCATCAGTACATACAGAGAGTCTTCAGTTTATTTTTGTTTTGGGGATTTGGAGGCTGTGGATTGTTCAATTTACAGTAGCATAATGTTTCACTATATACCATAGTTTGTTTAACTAGAGCCCCACTAATGAGCATGTGGGTATTTTCTAATTTATAAATTTATATCTCTTTATTCAATGAATAACTTTATGTATACATTATTTTGGCTATGTACAAATATAGCTGCAGAAGAAATTCCCTAAAGTGAGAAAAAGGCTACATATATGTGTAATTTTGATAGATAATGCCAAATTGCTTCCCATCGGAATTGTACCAATTTATACTCCCACCAGCCATGTGTAAAAGTTCCTATTTCCTCACAGTCCTGCTAAACAAAGCTGCAAAACAAGGGTCTTGTCAATCAGTGAATTTTTGCCAGTCTGAAAGTTAAAAAAAAAAAAATGACATCTTAGTATAGTGTTTTGTTTGTATTTTGCTAAGTATGAGTGAGGCAGAGATTTCTTCCTTCTGTGAAGAGCTTTTATATATTTACATGCCCTTTTCATTTCTAGAAATTGTCTGTTCTTTTATTTTATGAAATAGACTGTCTATTTTCCCCACAGTATTCTCAGCATTTAGGACGGTACATAATCTATAGTGAGCTTGTTAAATATTTGCTGAATAAATGAATAAATGGGTATGACAAGGGTGAAATGCTAGGCTAAAGAGGTGAAGGAAAGAAGAGGTGGAAGCAGGAAGGGAAAACTTTAAGACCATGGTTGTGCTGGTGGAGCGGTTTGAAATAATGATGTGCTTTTTTAGGTGTTACCATGGCAGCAGGGGTCATAGCCACAAAGATCCTTATAACAGAGAAACATGACACCAAGGGATGAGACAGGTCATTAGCATAGATGAGAACATGAAATAAAACATCACACTGTGAGCTGTTCTGGGAAGAATGTGCATCTCTGAGCCCGCTAAAGGATGCAGGTAAAAACGATGTTGTCATTATAATCGGGTGTCCCATTGACTTCACCCAAGATGATCCCCTGGGCACCCAATCCTTCCTGCTTTTGGTCTAACTGCACTCCTCATCCTCTCACTCTCCTGTTATTTTTCGTTCTGTCTTTGACTTGGCTACCTTGGTTTATTAACTCTTCTGCCCTTGGATGCACTCCCTCACCTGTCTTTCTGCTCCTTCTCCTTGTTGTTCAGATTCACCCTCTTTTCTTCCCTCTTGGACCCAGAATTCTGGAACCTGCCCCTCTCCCTGCTTTTTGCCCAGAGGGTTGGCTCTTGGATACAGAAAATAAAATTTATTTTCTTTCCTGATCTTGTCTTTCATTAGCAAATGGAATCATTTGCAATTACCAAAGCTGCATGTTGGCAAATTCCTCTCTCGCAAAAATGTGGAGCGCTGTCATAGAAAATGACTTTCTAAAGTAAGATTACTCTTTAACAAATTGGGGTATGACAATCATGAAAATGAAAGTGTACCCTTCCAGTCTTTGTGAAGCAACTTATCTATTCTGAAGTCTTTTTACAGTGTCACTGTGTTTTTAGTAGATATTTCTTTTGTTCACTCTTTATAATAGGAAAAACAATCCTATTACTACAAATTCAATTGAATTTAGTAAGAATTTATTGAGCACCTAGTAATGTTCCTAGCATTGTGCTAGAAGTTGTGGGGAAAACAGATGAAGTATATGATATACCCTTGCCCTCGAGGAGTATAGGATTCTAGCAAGAAACAATATGTATGCAAATAATCCAATTAGCCTGGAAACCCACAGAGTTCAAATATGAAAAAGTCTAGAATAAAATAAATCAACTGCATATAAGTTATGCTCCAAACACACTGAAGCCTTCATTTGTACTGGACAAACTAAACTTGCCCCTTCTTTAAGACTTTTGTGCAGAAAGCACCATGTCTAAACCCACCAGACGTCTGCTCCTATTTCTGTTCACTCATGACTCTATAAGACCCTCCATAGTGACCAATC
>NW_022324880.1:0-23506 GCF_002776525.5 Piliocolobus tephrosceles | reverse complement strand
GATTGGTCACTATGGAGGGTCTTATAGAGTCATGAGTGAACAGAAATAGGAGCAGACGTCTGGTGGGTTTAGACATGGTGCTTTCTGCACAAAAGTCTTAAAGAAGGGGCAAGTTTAGTTTGTCCAGTACAAATGAAGGCTTCAGTGTGTTTGGAGCATAACTTATATGCAGTTGATTTATTTTATTCTAGACTTTTTCATATTTGAACTCTGTGGGTTTCCAGGCTAATTGGATTATTTGCATACATATTGTTTCTTGCTAGAATCCTATACTCCTCGAGGGCAAGGGTATATCATATACTTCATCTGTTTTCCCCACAACTTCTAGCACAATGCTAGGAACATTACTAGGTGCTCAATAAATTCTTACTAAATTCAATTGAATTTGTAGTAATAGGATTGTTTTTCCTATTATAAAGAGTGAACAAAAGAAATATCTACTAAAAACACAGTGACACTGTAAAAAGACTTCAGAATAGATAAGTTGCTTCACAAAGACTGGAAGGGTACACTTTCATTTTCATGATTGTCATACCCCAATTTGTTAAAGAGTAATCTTACTTTAGAAAGTCATTTTCTATGACAGCGCTCCACATTTTTGCGAGAGAGGAATTTGCCAACATGCAGCTTTGGTAATTGCAAATGATTCCATTTGCTAATGAAAGACAAGATCAGGAAAGAAAATAAATTTTATTTTCTGTATCCAAGAGCCAACCCTCTGGGCAAAAAGCAGGGAGAGGGGCAGGTTCCAGAATTCTGGGTCCAAGAGGGAAGAAAAGAGGGTGAATCTGAACAACAAGGAGAAGGAGCAGAAAGACAGGTGAGGGAGTGCATCCAAGGGCAGAAGAGTTAATAAACCAAGGTAGCCAAGTCAAAGACAGAACGAAAAATAACAGGAGAGTGAGAGGATGAGGAGTGCAGTTAGACCAAAAGCAGGAAGGATTGGGTGCCCAGGGGATCATCTTGGGTGAAGTCAATGGGACACCCGATTATAATGACAACATCGTTTTTACCTGCATCCTTTAGCGGGCTCAGAGATGCACATTCTTCCCAGAACAGCTCACAGTGTGATGTTTTATTTCATGTTCTCATCTATGCTAATGACCTGTCTCATCCCTTGGTGTCATGTTTCTCTGTTATAAGGATCTTTGTGGCTATGACCCCTGCTGCCATGGTAACACCTAAAAAAGCACATCATTATTTCAAACCGCTCCACCAGCACAACCATGGTCTTAAAGTTTTCCCTTCCTGCTTCCACCTCTTCTTTCCTTCACCTCTTTAGCCTAGCATTTCACCCTTGTCATACCCATTTATTCATTTATTCAGCAAATATTTAACAAGCTCACTATAGATTATGTACCGTCCTAAATGCTGAGAATACTGTGGGGAAAATAGACAGTCTATTTCATAAAATAAAAGAACAGACAATTTCTAGAAATGAAAAGGGCATGTAAATATATAAAAGCTCTTCACAGAAGGAAGAAATCTCTGCCTCACTCATACTTAGCAAAATACAAACAAAACACTATACTAAGATGTCATTTTTTTTTTTTTAACTTTCAGACTGGCAAAAATTCACTGATTGACAAGACCCTTGTTTTGCAGCTTTGTTTAGCAGGACTGTGAGGAAATAGGAACTTTTACACATGGCTGGTGGGAGTATAAATTGGTACAATTCCGATGGGAAGCAATTTGGCATTATCTATCAAAATTACACATATATGTAGCCTTTTTCTCACTTTAGGGAATTTCTTCTGCAGCTATATTTGTACATAGCCAAAATAATGTATACATAAAGTTATTCATTGAATAAAGAGATATAAATTTATAAATTAGAAAATACCCACATGCTCATTAGTGGGGCTCTAGTTAAACAAACTATGGTATATAGTGAAACATTATGCTACTGTAAATTGAACAATCCACAGCCTCCAAATCCCCAAAACAAAAATAAACTGAAGACTCTCTGTATGTACTGATGGGAGAAAACTGCAATATGGAGAAAACCAGTAGCCCAGTGCTATGGTTAATGAATTCTCTATTCTGCAAAAAATGAAGAATAAATCTAAGAGCATCTACTCATATTTGCTTACACTTCTGTGGGGAAACTGAAAAGATAGACAATAATTTAATAAATGTGGCTATCTTCTAGGGAAGAGGGACTGAACAAATGAGTTACAAGACTTTTCACTGAACATTAAAATCATTTGGTTTTTAAATTATATGCAAGGCTTACTTAATCAAAGGTATTGTAAAGTTGTTACTATCTTTGCCCTAATAGCCTAGTGGGAGAGATTGAAAATAAAGAGACAATAAGTACATAACATGTGAAGCCACTTTTGCAAAATCACAACAGTAAGAGAAATCTGACAGTTGACTTCACCTTGCTTCTGACCTCCAAGCTTTCCTTGGTCATTCCTGGGCATAGGCCTAATTAACTTTGGGAGGAATTTAGTTCATAACTTAACCTTAAAGCGAAGATGATACTACTCTTCCCAAAACTAAACTACCATTGTAAAACTAATGAAAGGCCACAAGGCTAGGATTATGAGAAGGGCCTAAACTCTGATAAACCATAGGCATAGTTTCTATAATCCCTTACTGTTCAGGGGTCATGTGGCCAGAGATCACAAGATTTGTGGCTTGCCCAAGTGATCTCATAGATAACATCACTATTGTAGAATCTAAGATTGGTTTGCTTGAGATGTTTTTCAAACTGCTCCCATCTGGACTCATGACCCATGACTCAGCTGATCACTTGGCCCCACCCAGAGATGAACTCAGCATATGAGGACCATTTATACACCCATATGATCATTTCCCAACCAATCAGCAGCACCCATTCCCTAGGCCCCTGCCCACCAATTTTGCATAAAGACCCCTAACCTCCAATTCTTCAGGGAGATTGATTTAAGTGATATTTCCAGTTCTCTCACATGGGCTGGCCTAAGGTCAACTAATGCTGTAGTCTCAGTGGATTGATTTTATCTGTGCAATGGGCAGAAAGAACCCATTGGGCCATTACACATAGTAGCTAATAGTGATCATTGCTAAAAATAAAAAATAAAACTCAACAAGGGGATGGGTAGTGAAAAGAGGTGCTATTTTAAATAAGGGGTCAAGCAAGGACACTTTGAGGAGGCAACATAGAAAGAGAATTCTGAAGGAATTCAGAGCGGGGCATGGAGATATCTTGGGAAAGAATAATCTGGGTAGAGGGAACAGTTGTTACAAACACCATACAGCAGGAACATACTTATTACACTAGTCAAGGAATAAGCTGGGGCATTTGGAGAGATGACCATAGCCAAAATTGTGTAGAACCTGTAGGTCGTGGTGAGGGCTTTAGATTTTTTTTCTATGTGAACTTTCCATTCTCTGTCAATGCTTTGCCAGTTCTTCTAGTCCCTTCTCTATTCTGGCTTTGTTTTCCTCCCATTCAGCCAAGATGCTATGATCAACCTCTCCAACCTCCCTAGACTCTACATATACAGCCATGACTTTATTTACCTTTGATTAAATTACTATCGTGTGCATCACAGTGACAGTTCCAGATGTCCTCCACTCTTGGCTACTGTCCCCCAATCACCCCACATTAGCTGATGACCTTACTTCCTACCTTAACAAGAATTGAATTCACTAAAATTTCCTTAACTGAACCCACTATCTCCTCTTTCTTCCAAACTCACTCCTCCATCTGTTAACCTGTCTTTGTGAGTGGCTCAATCATTCACTCAATTGCTCCGTCAGAATCCTAGGAATCATCCCTAATTCCTTCTACACCCACATCGGACTAGTGCCTTGGTACTGAATCTTCTAAATATCTCTTAATTCTAGCCCATCTCCTCCAAGCTCACTGCCTCTGACTCAGACCAGTCCCTCAGCATTTATTTAGATTACTCCAATATCTTAAAAGTCGAGCTGCACTGTTTCCTCATCCTAATTCACTGACAACTCCCAAACACATGTACACTCCCCAGAATCTCCAATAAATCTTCAATAAATATATAAGTGTCATCAAGATAAAATAAAAATTCTTTGACAAGTGATATGAGGTTATTTATAACCTGGTCTCTGTTTACTTCCCTGGGGAAACATGGCTTAACTTCTTTCTACTTCAATTTATCTCCAAAATAGGGATAATAATAGAAGTAACCTCATGGGGTTACTATGAGAATTAAGGGAAAACAAGATATGTAAATTTCTCTGAAAGGAACTTGACCATGGTAAATGTTCTTCAACGCTGATCATTACGATTACCGTCCATTTTCAACCCAGCCTCACCCCCTCCCCATCATGTAGCAGTCCAAGGACTATTTAAATTTCTGTAACTAGACTTTGCTCTCTTACTCTGAGTATATGCATTCTGTTTGGAATGTTTGTCCTGCTCATCCATCAATTTTTCAGGCATCAGTTAGCACCCAGGGCCAGATTAGATCTATGTCAGACAGAATCTTAAACTTGCCCCCATTATGTAGTGTTCATGCTCTGATGTGATCCTCCACCAATACCCGAGTATGGGTGGAATCTGTGAATTGCTTCTAGACATACAGAAAAAGTGGTTATATGCACTCAATTGTGTCACACAAGATTGCAGTCCCTATCTTGCTGGGGTCTCTGTCTTCCTTGCTGACTTTGAAGAAGCAAGCTATAATGTTGGAAAGTGTCACATAGCAAGGAACTGGAGATATCCTTCAGTTCTCCCCTGGCAAAAGAATCAGGCCATAATTATTGCACCTTCAAAAGACTGATGCTACCAACAACTATGTGAACTTGGAAATGGATACTTCCCCAGTCAAACCTCAGAGGAGAGCACAGCTCAAGTCAATACCTTGATTGTAGCCCTGTAAGATTTTGGAGAGGACACAGTCAAAACATGCCCCCAAACCTGATCCCTTGGTATTGAAATATAAAATATCTGTGTTGCTTTTAAGTTGCTAAATTTGTAGTAATATCAGTATGCAGTAATAGATATCTAATACATTCTCTACCTGTACTTTCTAACCATCCAACGGACCTTGATTACAGTACTTATCTCTTGCTGTTGGAAGGCTCTGCTCAATTCACTTCTCTTCTCTGGCTTTGGAGACAAGTGAGGAAGATGATTGCATTTTTCTCTATATCGTGAGGTCTTGCACAACACCTATGGCCCAGTTGGTACCTCATAAATGTTTGTTGAATACATTTCTCTCCTATAATACTTTCCAAATACTTGATGACAAAGGGATTAGAATCTTGATTGAGTGAAGGAGGATAAGACTTGTTTTGCAAGTGTCTGAAAATAAAATAGATCCCAAGGGTTAAAAATGACAACTGCATGGTGATGTGTGTCTAAAGCCAAATTTTTAATGGAGTCATCTTGATTAATGAGGTTCTTTATTCATGCAGTCACTAGAAAAATTTTTTAAAGTTGTATTTCTTCTAATAGTCCACTTTCAAAGGCTCTGCCTTCTCATTATGAATAATCAAACACAACCCTGAAAGATGAGCCAACTTGAAATGACTAACTTTTAGCTTTTAAGGTCTATTATTCAAGTGAAAAGTAAAATATTCCTTTTATAAAACTGATGTTACGCTTTTACTTGGGTAATTTAATACTTTGAAAACTGGCCATGTTCTTGTTTATCTTCTGGTTAACTAATCTGTTTGAGGAGTTTCCAAGCTGAGAATATTTCAAGAATTTTGATTTTTAAATTTTCTTTGAGGAATTGATGAGATGAAGTACTATATTATATTATTCTCATTTTTATGAATGTAATCATACTACAACAAAATTATATAATTACATGAAATTATAATACAAATTTTAGACATAAACCAAAAGTGACTTAGAAAAATATTTATTTTTACCAGTAAATAATCAACAAATATTTATTGAAGTGAATTAAGTCTAGTGTTTATTGTAGTAAATACAATACATCTGCATGAAGATCAAGCAAAGTCTTTGGGATGAAACGATGCAGGCTTGTGTCACAGCTCGAACTACTACAAGCTATATGATCCTAAAGAGACCTGCTGATGTTCTATGTGTATTTCTACTCCTTCTCCTATAACTAAAGCTCAAAGAAAAGGGTTTTGATAGGAGTAGGAGTGCTTGATGTGATACCAATATTGTTGCTACTAATTAACATGGTACTGGGGTTCTTGTCAATGTGGGAGGAAAGAAAAAGAAATAGAGATTAGAAGAAAAGAAAGACAATAAAGTAAAATAACATGAAAAACTATTAGGACTAATATGATATTTTTACAAGGTGGCTAAATATAGGACCAAAAGGCAAAAATTAATAGCCGTTTCTACAAAAAAAAATAAGTAACCAGAAAATTTAATAAAAATTAAATGCCATCTGTTGGGAAAACTGGCTAGCCATATGCAGAAAGCTGAAACTGGATCCCTTCCTTACACCTTATACAAAAATTAACTCAAGATGGATTAAAGACTTAAATGTAAAACGTAAAGCCATAAAAACCCTAGACAAACACCTAGGCAATACCATTCAGGACATAGACATGGGCAAAGACTTCATGACTAAAAGACAAAAAGCAACGGCAACAAAAGCCAAAATTGACAAATGGGATCTGATTAAACTAAAGAGCTTCTGCACAGCAAAGGAAACTATCATCAGAGTGAACAGGCAACCTACAAAATGGGATAAAATTTTTGCAATCTATCCATATGGCAAAGGGCTAATATCCAGGATTTACAAAGAACTTAAACAAATTTACAAGAAAAAAACAAACAACCCCATCAAAAAGTGGGGAAAGGATATGAGCAGACACTTCTCAAAAAGAAGACATATATGTGGTCAACAAACATATGAAAACAAATCTCATCATCACTGGTCATTAGAGAAATGCAAATCAAAACCACAATGAGATACCATCTCGTGCCAGTTAGAGTGGTGATCATTAAAAGTCAGGAAACAACAGATGCTGAGAAATAGGAACACTTTTACACTGTTGATGGGAGTGTAAATTAGTTCAATCATTGTGGAAGACAGTGTAGTGATTCCTCAAGGATCTAGAACTAGAAATACCATTTGACCCAACAATCCCATTACTGGGTATATATACCCAAAGGATTATAAATCATTCTACTATAAAGACACATGCACACATATGTTCACTGCAGCACTGTTCACAATGGCAAAGACTTGGAACCAACCCAAATGCCCATCAGTAATAAACTGGATAAAGAAAATGTGGCACATACACACCATGGAATACTATGTAGCCATAAAAAAGAATGAGTTCATGTCCTTTGCAGGCACATGGATGGAAGCTGGAAACCATCATTCTCAGCAAACTGACGCAAGAACAGAAAACCAAACACCACATGTTCTTTCTCATAAGTGGGAGTTGAACAATGAGAACACAAGGACACAGGGAGGGGAACATCACATACTGGGGCCTGTTGGGGTGTGAGGGGCTAGCGGAGGGATAGCATTAAGAGAAATACCTAACGTAGATGACGGGTTAATGGGTGCAGCAAACCACCATGGCATGTGTATACCTATGTAACAAACCTGCACATTCTGCACATGTATCCCAGAACTTAAAGTATAATAATTTTTAAAAATCTGCTTATTTTAAAAAAGTCCCAAATATAATATGATTTTATAAATTACAGCCCTCATATTGTCTATGAGGGCAATCTGTCTATCCCAGATCTTAAAGTATAGTTAAAAAAAATACCATCAACAGCAACAAGCATCCCTTAAACAGGAAGATATAAAACCTATGGAGAAGACCTCAGATCTTAAATTAAAAATAAAAAGATAGTCTAAGTAAATAAAGAGACATTTATGCTCTTGGATGGTACCACCTACTATAAAGGTGTAAATTCTCCCCTAAATTTACCCACAATTTTGCAATCCCAATACAATCTTAGTTGAATTTTTTTTTCCAGGAACTCAATTAACACTCTAAAATTTGGAATTAATTGAAATTTTTTCATAATGGAATATTATGGAAAAATTAATAACCCCAACTAAGCAAGCCAACACCAAAAACCATAGTTAAGAAAGAAGGACTTACCCCATTGACACTGATATGAAGACATGTCATAAAGGCAAGATGAGGACACCACTCTATCAGAACTGTGATTGCAGTTATCTTAAATCCATAGATCCCATGATTTAATCATGGAATTAATAATTCTGTGATAATGTTAATAACTTTACTATTAATCAATAAAATGGATAGATTGCATAATGGAATCTATGGATTTAAAATAATCACAATCACAGTCCTGACAAGGTGTTTTATTTTGTTTAGTTTCATTCTGTGTATGTGGGAACTATGACACATTGGTTCTAAAATTTAGATGGAAAAGCAAAGATCCAGGAATGTCCAAAATATTCCTGAAGGAGAAACTCTTTGTGGCTGAATGGCATAGAAAATGTCTAAACTTATTTTTAAGCTATGGTAATTATGACAATGTATCATTATTGGAAGGACAGAAAAATTGATCAATGGAGCAGAATATAGAACTCCCCAAGCTGACTCACAAATATGTGGAAATCTAATAACAGATCTGGCTTTACAGAACAGTGAGGAAAGGATGGATCTTGCAATAAATGGTGTTGGGAGAGTCATTCATATGGATAAAATGACACTGAGCTTTTATATCACACCACACATAAAAATCAATTGTAGTGGGATTATAGACTTAAATATGAAAGGCAAAACTATAAAACTTTTAGAAGGCAATATAAGAAAATACATTTACAATCTTGTGATAAAGAAGAATTGTTAAAACAAAAAATGCAAAGCAGAAAGAAAATTATTGGTACATGTGATTGCATTAGGTTTAAGACCTCTTTATTAAAAATGATCATAAGGAAAATAAAAAGACAAGCTATTCATTAACATAAAATATCAATAGCCATAATTGTCAATGGGTTAAGAACCGGGAAATACACACACACACACACACACACACACACACACACACACACAGAGAGAGAAAGAGAGAGAGAATCAAAAATCAATCTGATAAAAAGAAATACACAAAAGACAGAGGAGGAGGTAATAAGAATGAAAAATAAATATATGAAAAGATGCTCAATCTCATCAATAATCATGAAAATGCAATGTAAGAGTACAATGTCCATTGGTAGTAAAATAGAAAGATAAATTATAATAAGTTCATACAATAAAATATAGAGATAATGCATGAACTACAGATACCCAGCACAAAGATGCATTACCATAATGGCACTAGGAAGGGCACACAGAATGTTCCATTTCTTACACTAATGTTGTATACATAGGAGATTTTTGTCCTATTAGTCATTATACCTTAACTTACCTTATAAATATACTTTTTGTATCTAATAAATATTGGATCTAAGCTGCTTTTTATAAGAAGTTATGAGTGTTTTCAGGCATGGTGGTTTACTCAGATCCTATCCTATAAGAATGACCAGATGGGCAAGTAGCTCTGGGTTGGAATGCTAAATGTGAATTATGAGATTTTTTAGACTCAGAAGAAAGTAGTTTTTACTTCAAATATTCTTCATAAACTAGATACTAAAATTGAGCTTATATTTTGTGGCTTAAAGTGACTGTAGGAGTTTTGCTTCCTTGAGAGAAGTCAGAATAAAATATGGGGCCTGATTATATTTCCATGAAGAATCCTAAGAACTTTCTCACTATGCTACAGTTTGAATGTTTCAACCTCTCCAAAATTTACGTTAAAACTTAATCCCCAATGCAACAATATTAAGAGGTGGGTTTTTAAGAGGTGATTAGGTCATAAGGGCTCTGCTCTCATGGATGAGAGTCATAAAAGGGCTGGAGGAGGATAACTAGGCCCTTGTGCCCTTCCATCCTTCTGCCATGTGAGAACACAGCAGTTATCCTCTCAGAGGATGCAGCAACAAGTCACATCTTGGAAACAGAAAGCGACTCTTATCAGACACCAAACCTGCTCAGGCCTTGAACTTGGACTTCCCAGCCTCCAGAACTGTGACAAAAAAAAAAAAAAAAATCTGTTGCTTATAAATTACCCTGTCTCAAGTATTTTTATAGCAGCACAAATGGACTGAGACACTGCACAAATTTTAAAGGAACATGGGGAGACAAATAAAGGTGCTCATGATTGTATCCCAAAGTCCTATTCATTCAACCCACTTCATAGGGTAGTTAAGAAAATCAGACGAGATAATGAGTATAAAATGGCCTGCCACATGATCAGTGCAACAAATATTAGGACAAACCATTATCATTACCTTATCATAGGGAAAAATTATGAAATGATTTACTTTTTTCTATTATGGAAGTTTTCACATACATAGCTCTGCTAAAATATAATCATTGAGCTTGGGAGAATTAACTTTAGCACATTTATGATCCATGAAAAATTGTGGGTATTGAATTTTTTAATATTTGATGTGTTTGGACAATTTGCTTAATTAAGAACAGCCATCAGAGGCCATAAATCTCCCCCAGGAAGAGGACTGTGGAAACAGTATGTACATGTATGTGCACATTGGCACTGTAAACCAAGAGCTGACCTTGATTCTTAAATGCAGCCATTATTTCATTTTAACATGTCTTCCTAGCTTATGTCTTCATTTATTTACTTTCTTAGGGGGAGAAACAAAGACTTCTTGTGAAGTTAAGAATTTGAAGCTTTGTCCCTAAGTTTAATCTCTTGTTTTGTTAAATTAGGTTTGGCCATAACACATTCAGGCAAACAAAAAGAAAACAGGAATCTGGGTCAAATCCTGAGCCCCCAGTGTGAGCCCAATGCAGGTGATAAATGGATTACTGAGTAGTCATGGGCTTAATGAGAAGCATTAAATATAAGCAATTTTTAAAAATGAATTGAAGTAGAAATCTGGGGCATTAAATCATATCTGTCTGTACTTTATAGGATTACATTTGGGCCATTTGAGGGGCAATGAAAAGATTTGGCATAACTTATATAATAAGTAATTTCAAAATAGAAAAACAGACAGCCTTTTAAAATGTAATAAAAAGAGGGATGTGTTTTACATAGACTTACCCCATATTCTCATTTGGCAGCTTAATATCTCTACAGGGAAAATGAATGCATGATATCCAAATAGCAGAAACTAAATATGGAAAAACGTGCATTTGTTTGTACTATCTTCTTACCTTCTCCCTATAATCACACTTTTATGCTGGATGCTCTTTGATTATATTCATTTTGAATTTTTACAACATTGTGTGTAGAATGGACAAAAGATAAAAACCATATGTTTGTTGATGACCTGGTTCAAAGATGAATAGAGAAATGATGTTTCTATATGTTTTATGTATTTCCTAAGACCAAAAATGGGGCTATCCAGCTGTTATTGTCTTGCAGAAGTATATATTCCCTATGGAGCAAATACGCTTCCATTCTGTTCCCACTGAGATGATTTGCTGATTCTGATCAACCCCAGGTCCTGAGTCAGGCAGAGAATTATTCAGATGATTGCCCTAATTTCAGGCTATTCCTAGCCTAGGAAAACTCGACTTTAAGTGATCTTCCTGCAAATTACTCTTGCCTCCGACTTATTCACCAGCTCAGTGGTCCCTAATCCACCGTTCTTTGTCATTGCATAATCAAAGCATATTCTTCTCCATTACTGTCATACAATATCAATGTTGTAATCTGTTTATAATTAAGACCACTCAAAAAAATCCATCTTTTCTTTATCCCCTTCCCCCATGAACTTTATAGAAGAATAAACATGCCAGAATTATTCTCTCCCACAAACAGAAATCAATTCATACCAAATTCTCTGGTGTGAATGTGTATTAGCTTGTCACCGAAGATAAATTTTTATTTACTTAAAGACATGTCACTCTACACAAACTTTCTCAGACCTGCAGTAAATTAAAATGCATGCTTGCTTAGGCATTAAAAAAATGGAATTATTTTGAGAAATGTAATCCACTGACTCAAGAAAGTCATGGAATGAATGTACCATACGCCAATAATGATGTGCCTCAAAGAATAACGAGTCTTATTGTATTGAGCTTGCTTTAAAGATCCTTGACGTCATAGCCAACGTATTTACTGCTGGCCTATGAACAAAGTCCTAGTCCCAGTTTTCTGAATAATGATGTAAAGGAAAGATGCTGCGTGCAATTTAGTGGATTTGGGGGTTTTTGTTTTTTAATCGTGGCACGCTTCCTGGCTAATTTTATTTCTTATTTTCATTTGCTTTGGAGTAATGTAACTTAGAAAATTTCATAAATAAAAGGTTATTTTAATAATTAATCCTGGCATTTCAACTTCAAGGCAAGTCAGTCCATTTATAAGAAACCCCTGTATGTTTTCAATTCAAATTAGATAAGCACTTCTTTGGGGGTTATCTCTTTGAAGATGACTATTAAAAAATAGCAGGATATACCAGACACTATTTCCCTACAGCCATTTGCATTATTTTTGCTCTTTGCTAGAACTGTGCGTGTAGTAGGAGCAGGATAAATGCCTGCTGCTGAGAATAAAGTACTAAACTTTCAACATGTTGTATTTTCTTTCTTAAAGAGTTTACATAGTCTGATAGCTGGATTTTTATCCATAGTGTAAATCACAATTTGAAACAACCCAAAGCAGAAGTAGTTAACATAGGGTAACAAAGACCCTTGACTACAAAGTTAAATTTAGAGGAAGATACAAAAGATTGTGTACTGTCTGCCTTATGTACTCTGAAATGTAATCAACTCTTCAGAAAAAGCAAACAAACCAATAATAAACAAAAAACAAAACTAATTAGAAAACTGAAAGATTTCCTCACCACAGGCTTCTAGAAACTCTGAAAAGAAAAAGAAAAAAATCATTATATGAATATTAACAATATCCTTTTAAGCCAGGTATCTTTTAAAAGTGGCATTCACTACAATTATAGCAATTGAATGAATATCAGATTTGCTGGTGAATGAAATTGACCACAATTTTGTTTTTCTTTGAATATTTCATGAGTCTGTGTTCATAAGCCTGGTTTTTGAGGACAATGGAATACTACTTTAGCGCAAGGCTTATAATTTGCCTTTTGTATTACTGAAACTCGCAAGAGAAATTAGGACTATGTGAAAGAATGGGTATCTGAAATTTTCTGTCCAGCCGTCATGTGTTTATCACGCAAAAAAAAAAAAAAAAAAAAAAAAAAAAGTATTAATTCCCTCGGTTTTTAGTGAGGGCCCACTGTGGTCCAAATAATGTGCCTGGAACGTGGTTTACCATGATGAGTGAGTTGGCAATTCCTTACTCCTACTGAGCATAAGTTCTAGGGTGGAAGAGAGACAGCAAATGAGTAAACAAAGGCATAAAAGTATTGCTGGTTGTGTTATATTTGAGAAAGGAAATAAACAGGGTGCCTTGGGAAACAATGAAAGGCTGGGCCCTACTCAGATTTAGTGCTTAAGGAAGGCGTCTCTAAGTTATGGCAGTTAATTTTTAATTTTTGTTTATTTTTTTATTGAGACAAGGTCTCACTCTGTGGCCCACTCTGGAGTGCAGTGATGGAATCATGGCTCACTGCAGCTTCGACCTCCTGGGCTCAAGCAATCCTCTCACCTCAGCCTCCTGAGTAGCTAGGACCACAGGCACACCATCACCCACGCCTGGCTAATTCTTTATTTTTACTTTTGGTAGAGACAGGGCCTTGATATGTTGCCTAGGCTGGTCTCAAACCCAGGAGCTCAAGCAATCTTCCTGTCTTGGCCTCCAAAAGTGCTGGTATTACAGGTGTGAGCCACCGTGTGCAATCAGTTATAGCAGTTAAGATGAGACTTGAAGCATGAGAAGCTGGTTGCTGAGAAATGAGCCAGGTGGAAGGATGTATTAGTAAGATTTCATGCTGCTGATAAAGACATACCTGAGACTGGGCAATCTACAAAAGAAAGAGGTTTAATTGGACTTACAGTTCCATGTGGCTGGGGAAACCTCACAATCATGGCGGAAGGCAAGGAGCAGCAATTCCCATCTTACATGAATGGCAGCAGGCAAAGAGAGAATGAGGAAGAAGAAAAAGTGGAAACCCATGATAAAACCATCAGATCTCGTGAGATTATTCATTACCATGAAAACAGTATGGGGAAAACTGCATCCATGATTCAGTTTTCTCCCACCGGTCCCTCCCACAACACGTGGGAATTATGGGAGTACAATTCAAGATGAAATTTGGGTGGAGAAACAAAACCAAACCATATCCAAGGAACACCAAGTAAGATATTCTTGAGGCAGCCAAGAGCTTGTGGTATTCTGAGCATCAGCAGAAGACCACGTGGCTGAAGAGTGGAGAGTGAGGAGCAGGCAGGCAGCACAAATGAAGGTTGAAAAAGCTAGCTTGGGGCCTGGTCATACAGGGCATTGCAAGCAGGGCAAAGAGCTTGGATATGACTATCTTATTTTAAGAGCACTAGGATGCCACAAAGAGAATCCCCAGGTTTCACTTGCATTGGAGAAAAATCAACTTTCCCTTCCCAGGGATATAAATTATGTGACATTCTTGTTTGTTGAATGTAAATGCCTGGAAATGTCGAGATAACTAACACACTGATAACTTCAAAAGAAATATTGAAAAATTCAGAGGAAATATCACAGATACGAATATGATATATGATGGAAAACAAAAGTACTGTGCATTATAATGAGCAGGCATTGAGGCTAGATCCTTCTACTATTTTCTTTGTTGCTTGACAAATTACTTTGTGTAATTATCTTTGTGTTAAAATTTCTTTTTCTGTAATATTGCAATAATAACATCAAACTCACAAAACTATTGTAAAATTCCTGTAACACTATATATGAAAGTGTAACATGGAGATTGAGAACTAATAGAGAAACAAGCTTTATTAAAATATCTTAAGATGTTTACTTGGCTTCCAAATATGAATATTTTATTATGTCAACATATAAAGGAAGCTTTTGTATAAATGACCAACACAGATTTTTCCACCTTTTTCTATCAAAAGACTGTCAACCTTAATGCCTAGCATTATGAAATAAAGCACTCATTGAAAACCAAGTGATAGTAATAGCATCATTTTTTTGTATTGTGAAAAGGTTTTGATAGATTCTCTATAAGAATATCATAATATAGCTATATAAATAAAAGATATATCAGAATATATAAAAGTGCATTTCTTTTCATTTAATTTCTTAAATTTCTAAACCTCACCTGACTGCCAATATTTCTAAATCGTACCTGACTTTCAATCTTTTGACATTTTTCTACTACAAGGTAGAACTAAAATTTAAATGAAAAGCACTCTCTGAAAGCCACAAATTATGATCATCTGAATAAAAAGGTGTCTGTGTATATGTCTGTGTACGTGTGTATGAGTGTGTGATTGATCCAGGCACAGCAGAGTGGATACATTCAAATGGAAAAGGTCTTAAAGGGAACACAATTCTATGTTGGACCATGTCTTTATGAATATAACCCCATCAACTAATTATAGTGGGTGCTGAAACACATTACTGAAATCTATTATGTGAAATAAAACTTAGTATTGAAGCATAATTTCCACATGCTGTGGAGAGTTAATTATTAAATATATTATCCATTGCACAAAAAACAGTGTGGATAATGATGTTTTTGCTGGGCCCAAGTGTGACTGACAGAAAACAATGTCAATGTCATCATCAACAGTGTGCCTATTTCACACTGATAAAATAACTAGATTTACTTCTGTTGCATACCTTTTTAAAAAATACAGAAAGTAATACATTCTTATTGTGTAAAATTGAAAAAAATACAGAAAATTAGTACCAGGAATCCCAGTCCTTACTATCCCATAATTTGGGAGTATTTTTTTTTTTTTTTTTTTTTCAGGACAGAGTCTCACTCTGTCATCCAAGCTAGAGTGCAGTAGCTCAATCTCGGCTCACTGCAACCTCTGCCTCCTGGGTTAAAGGGATTCTTCCACCTCAGCCTCCCAAGTAACTGGGATTATAGGTGCGCACCATCACACCCAGCTAATTTTTGTATTTTTAGTAGACACAGAGTCTTGCCGTGTTGCCCAGGCTGGTCCTGAACTCCTGGCCTGATCTGCCCACCTCGGCCTCCCAAAGGGCTGTTATTACAGACATGAGCCACTGCACCAGTCACTTTGGGAGTATGTTTCCCAGGTATTTTATAATGATTGCCCCTAGACGTTAGTTTATAAAATGGAAAGACATAAGCATGTAATTTTCCAACTAACTTTCCTCACTTCATATTGTATTTGGAAAATTTCGTCACACAATATCATATTCCTTTAATTATAATTTTATTTGGTATATAAGTTCCTCAGAAATTTTGTTAGAATTTTATTAAAGTTAATGAGTTATTTGCATAAAACTAACATCTTCATAAGGTACCTTATTCCTCTGAAGGCAGATAATATTTTTCTTCATCTATTTAAATCTTCTTTTTGAATCTCAATTGCAACGTGTCCTTTGTTTCTCACAGTTCATTGCTAGGGTTTTTCCTTGCTCCATAGAGAAACCTTACTCTATTCTAATTTCAAAGTGGTCATTGCTGAAAGATAGGAAAAACTATTGATTGTTTATTTATTTTATCAGCAACGAACTTATGAAGTTTACTTACTAGTTGACTTTTTTGGTGGAAAAATGTATCACAGGCAAAAAATGAATTGTTTCACTCTTTTTGGCTATTTTTATCTTATATACATTTCTTGACTTATTAAATCAGCAATAGTTCCTAGAATAATGTTAAATTACAGCTATCACAGCAAGTATCCTTGGGATTAATGATAATCTGGTTAATGTCCCATCATTGAATATGATATTGACTGCTATTCCTATGCAACTATTTTTTATCTTATTAAATTTTTCTCTACTTAATTTATAATAAATTTCTACATTTAATTCAAGAAGAGTTCTTACGTTTTATCAAAAAATCACCATTCTCTGGATGTTCATATGTTATCTATGATATAATAATGTTATGAACAATAAGAGCTAAAATATATAAAAAGTTACTATTTGTCAAGTACTGAGCTAATCATTACATAAAATATCTCAATCCTTACAAGAACTCGATTAGGTAAGTACTATTATAATGCCCAAATTATAGTGATTCTATCCACATTATAGACCTAAATTTCTAATAATGAAGTATCCCTGCGGTTTGGGAGCAAATCCTACTTCATAGGGAATTATTTGTTTATTATACTGCTGGGCTCTATTTACTAGTATATTATCTGGGGTTTTTACATCTATAGAAATACAGCACAATTGTTGAACACATTTAATTCTAATCATGCCCCTTTGAGGGAAATATATAATCCTCAATTTCCAAGAAAGGCAACAGGGACAAAATGAGGGCATAAAAGGTGTTAACAAGTTTAGCCTAAAGCTGCCTTCTTACATATTCTAAGTTCAGCCTAAAAGTTTCTTTGTGCAGTGTGAATTGTAACCTAATTGGCTATGTAAACAGACTGTAATCTACACTTGTGCCAATCACTGAGTTTTGACCAATCAAAGGTGGCCAACTGTTCAAACTGGGTTCAAATAAGGCAAACACTGAGCTACAACCAATCCAGCTGTTTCTGTGCCTCACTTCTGTTTTCTGTATGTCACTTCCCTTTTTCTGTCCATACATCCTCCATTATGTAGCTGTGCTGGTTCTCTTTGAATCTGCTGGGATATTGGGGGCTGCCCAATTTGTGACTCTTTTGCTCAGTTCAACTCTATTAAATTTAATTTGTTGAAGGTTTTTCTTTTAACAAAAGGTAAATAAATTTTTCTGAAGTTGAATGGCTAGTAAGTGGCAAAGCTGAGATTTGAACCCAGGCAGTGGAAAGAAAGGGAAGGAAGAAAGAAGGAAAGAAGAAAACAAGTAGAGATGGAGAGAGGATGAAAGGGAGGAAAAGAAAGAAGGAAGGAGGAAAAGAAAGAAGAAAATGGAAGAAGAAAGAAAGGAAAGAAAGAAAAAGAAAGAAAGAGAGAAAGAAAAGAAAGAGAGAAAGAAAGAAAGAAAGAAAAGAAAAGAAAGAGAAAAACAGAAATAAAAATAAAAGAAAGAAAGAGAAAAACAGAAATAAAGAAAGAAAAGTGGGACCGGAATAACACAGGGTGGTCACAGCAGAATAAAGAATTCCAGACAGCAGTTTCACATGTCTAGCAGCTGTGGTCTAATGATGTTAACAGCAGTGAATCCATACGGGTCTTCAGCAACTCAGTTATTGCCTCCTCAGAGGAAATAATTTGTCTCAGGGGCATAAGGCAGAGTGAGAGACTGAGGCAAGTTTTAGAACAGGAGTGAAAGTTTATTAGAAAGTTTTAGAGCAGGAATGAAAGGAAGTAAAGTACTCTTGGAAGAGGGTCAAGTAGGTGACTTGAGAGATCAAGTAGATGACTTGAGAGAGTCAAAGGTCCAGTTTGACCTTTGACTTGGGGTTTTATATCCTGGCATGCTTTTGAAGTTTTGTGTTTCTCGTAGCTTGATTTTTCTTGGGGTGAACTGTTCACATGTGCAGTGGCCCGACAGCACTTGGGAGGGGCGGCATGGGCAAGGTGTTTACTGAAGTCACGTGCATGCTCACATGAGGTGTTTTTCCCTTATTAGTCAAGAGTTCCTAGAGGAAGGTCATATACCAGTTAAACTCTGCTTTTTGCCTCTTAGTGTATGTGCTTGAGCCCACTCACCCAACTCCTGAGACCTTATCAGGAAGCTGCTCATCACCAGCTTCAGGTGTTTTATCTATTTGAGAGACTGCCTTTTCCTGGCACCAGCTGTGAGCAATTATTATTTTAGAGAGTTTAACAACCACCTGACCATCAGCTGATGGTCACCTGACATTCCTAAGGTGGGTGGGGGGTGCTCTCCTGCCCTGCTTATGTCGGTCTAGTTACCTACTTTAGTAAGACCCTGAAAACTGAGTGTGGATCAAGCTGGCTAAGATTGATTGGACCCAACATGGTGCTGGATTTGACCTAGGTTTCACCTAGGATCTCATTATATGCTCATTAACATAGAAACCCCACACCTACTGGTGCCATGACAGTTCCAAGAACACCTATAGTTAGTATAAAAATGGGTAGCACAACAATTCTGAGAAATCTCCACCTTTTTCCATGAATATTCCATGCCTTGGTTAAAGAAGCATATAAAAGTAGCAATCCCCATCCACCTTGCACATGACTCTTGAGTCTGCCCACTTAACAATAAATCTCTTTCACTATTTTCTGACTCATCCTTGAATTCCTTCTTATGATGCTGCCAAGAACCTGGACACTGGCTGGGGTGGAGGTCCCACTGGCTTTTGGGGGCCTCCCCAAGCCCACCAGTACCGAAAGAAACGAAAAAACTAAACAGTAAAATCCTGTGAAATAAATGCTCAGGAAGAAAAAGTGCAAAAAGGAACAAACCAGGATGGTTGAAAGTAAAACCTGTAGAACTTCTACCTTTTCTTACGGATTCAAGGGGCTTATTTACACATTTTTGGTGCTAGTTCTTAATTGGGTTTATGAATTGCAAATACATTCTTCAATTTTGGGCTTGCCTTTTTACTGTCTTCATGATGTCCTTTGGCACATATAAGTTTAGATTAGTTGCATTTTGTGTCCTGCCTTTTGCTGATTTCAAGGTCATGAAAGATGTTCTCCTATGTTTAATTTTAAAAGCTTCATCTTACCTCTCACATTTAGATCTATACTCCATCTAGAACTGCTTTTGTGTGCATGGTATGAAATAGGGATAAAGATTCATTTTTTTTCTTTGTGGATATTCAATTGATCCAGCCTCAGTTACTAAAAAAATCATCCTGTCTCCACTGCATTATGGTGTTAACCTTCTCATTAATCAAATGACCTTATCTTTGCTGATCTGTTTTTGGATTCTCTTCTCTATTAGTATCCTTTCACCAATCTACACTATATTAATTACTATAACTTCAGGGGAAGGTATAATTTCAGCTAATGTAAGTTCTTCTGCTCTGTTTTTCTTCTTCAAGATTGCTTTGGCTATTCTTAACTCTGCATTACTATAAAAATTTTAAGATCAGCCTGTCAACTTTCACACACACACAGATACCTTCCTGCATTTCACTTGACATTAACTGATTTGACAGATCAATTTGATAATTGATATCTTTAAAATACTGAGTCATCTCATTTATGATGAATATAGTATATATATTTCCATTTCTTTGGTCTTTAAAAGTTTCTCTCAACTTTGTTTTGTCATTTTCAGAATAGGAGTTTTGCGTAATTTATTTTCCTGCATCCAGTGACCTTGCTAAGTTTACTTTTTAAATTCCAGTGGCTTATCTATAGAGTCTTAAGGTTTTTCTCCATATATGTAATTATATCATTTGCAAATATTATATAATTTTATTTTTCTTTTCAATTCTTATGCATGTTATTGCTCTTCCTTGCCTTATCCTATCAGCTAAAACATCTAACACAATGTTGAAAAGAAATGATATTCTTGTTTTTTTCAGTTAGCAGGGAAAAATTTTCAAGAATTCATTAAATACCATATTTAGTGATGATGTGTTGTAGATACTATTTATCAGACTTTTGCCCCATTACAGGATTTGAAGGAAAGTTGCTCAGAGAAGATTAGCACAGAGTAGGCAGCTCTTGAACCCAAAAGGGAAATTTATAATTTTACTCACAGCCTCCAGAGTTGCCCTTGGCTTTGTCTTATTGATGATCTGGGAGCAAATATAAGTTTAGATTTGTTATCTAAACTAACTAATCTAATTCAACAGGGATCCCTTCAGCTCAAGGCCTTTATTGGATTGGGATTTGGCCTGGGGGCCTTTTTGGCTCTTGGGACAGTCCTTTTTCCAATAGTAAGCTTATGGTAGAGGGGGCAGGTCTCTTGAGGCTTTTTCCCATTTAGCCCATTGAGGCAGTTTGCCTTCCAGTGGCCTAGATTCCCATACTGATTGGCAGTTCTCTGGAGGGTTGTCCTGAGGGCAAGCCAAAGGGGAGGGTCTGGTGATGGGCTTGATAGTACCTTTTTATTCCTAATTTGGCAATAGCTGATTAATGTTGAGTTATATAGAATGATTTGTTTGTGTCTACTGACACAATCATATATATTTTCTCTTTTTACTGTTAATGTGGTCAATTATACTAATGAGTTTTTTAATTTTAAACATCTCTTGCATATCTGAAATAAGTGCCTCTTGGTCATGATGCATTTTCCTTTTTATATATTACTAGATTTAATTTGCAAATATTTGTTTACCATTTTTTATTGATATTCATAGACATAGTGGGCTGGTATTGTCTGCTCCTTTCCAGTGTCAAGGTTACGCTGACCTCATAAAATGACTTGAGAAGTTTTTTTCTTTATGCTATTCTCTGAATAGAAGAGTTTTTAATAAGATTGTTATTTTTCCTTAATTGTTTGAAATAATTAATTGGTGAAGCTATCTGGTGAAATAATTAATTGGTGAAGCTATCAGTTCTTTGGTTTATTTAGTTTTTCTGCGGGAAAACCTTTAATGATGGGTTCAATTTATTCAATAGCTATTGGAATGTTTAAAATTTCTCTTTTATCCACTTTGGTAAGTTGTATTTTCTAAGGAATTTGTACATTACATTTAAATTTTCAATTTTTATTTTTAAATGATAATATTTCTTTATTTTCTTTTTAATCAGTGTATATGTAGACAGATATTTCCTATTTCGTTTCTGACAATTCGTTTTTTCATTTTCTTTCCCCTTAATTAGTCTTATTGGGGGGGTTATAAGTTTCATTAATATTTACAAAAATATAACTTTGGCTTTATTGTATGTTTACCTTTACTGTATGACTCTGTTAAAAATTGTTTCGTTTTGCTTGCTTAATTTTGAAATGTAATTATTACAAATTCTTTCCCCAAACTCTGATAAGAAATGTAAAATTCTCTTTAATATGGTAAAATACTTCAGGTAATCCATTAATTCCTTTTTTTTTTTTTTTGCCTTGGAAATTCTTCTCCTAGGCCTCTATATACTGCAGTATCGATCAGTTGACTGTTTGACTGTTAGAATTGCTGTCTACCCTTATTCTGGTAATCCCATTCCCTACTGTGACACTGTGAAATATATATTTGGTCTTTGATTCTCTTTCCTGGTAAAGAACTCCTAAAATCCGTGGAAACTTCAAAATGACGTCTTTGTATGCCAATGAGTTGATGATGGTTTTCAGCCCCTAGGTAGCTTGAGATGAGGCTGGTCCCCGGAAAGACCATGGCAGGTCTGATGGGAAGGAGAGGGTGGTCTTATGTGACTGAGCCTTCAGCCTGTGGTTTCTGAAGCTATCTCCAGGTAGATAGCATCAGGATTGAATTGAATTGAGGGATACCTAGATGTTGTCCCCCACAAGATTGATTACTTGCTTGGTGATGTGGGAAGAAACCCTCCCACATTTGGACACAGAAGTCTTCTGCATTGATTGTTGTGGTGTGAGAGCCAAGGAAAAAACAGTTTGAGTTGGTTTTCCCACACACACTCATCATCTTAGGAGTGCTCATCACACCTCTCCATGCTGAACTCATTTTGGCTTGGATTCCACATATTATTTTTTATTTGTTTACTTATTCAAGTTCATAGGGACAGGAGGCAGGGGAATTCTAGGCAGAAAAGGGCAGGGTCCCTCTTGAAGCCCCACCCTCAAGCCTGGAACTGTGGCCCAAAGTGAGAACATGCATTCCTGTTTTCCCACTTGAATGCTGCCTTTTTCAAAACCACCCATGGCCCACTCTGCGCTGCCCCCTCCAATCCTGTACCCATAAAAACAGGCTTCACTGGCAGAGAGCAGAGAAGGGGAGAAGAGAAGAAGCAGCTGTATATCAGAAAGAAGCAATTCGACTTCAGAGGGATGGCTTGATGGCAACACTTCAGGGGAAGAATACCTTCCCACTGCATCCCCTTTCCAGCTCCCCTTCCCACTGAGAGCCACTTCCATCACCAATAAAATCCTCTGGATTCACCACTCTTCAATTCTTTTGTGAGACCTGAATTTTCCTGGACACTGAACAAGAGCTCAGGTGCCACAAGTGCAGATGTTAAAGGCTGTCACACTGACCCTTTGCCTTCGCCCTTGCTGGTGGAGAGTAACCACCTCATGCAAAAAAGCAGAAGGCCCACTGAGTTGCTTAACACTTAAGCCATCCGTGGACAGCAAAGCTAAAAGAGCGCCCTGTAACACACACCTTCTGGGGCTTTGGGGGCTGTGGGTACTCCCCCACTAGACACTAATGTGGGGTCTGCACAGAGTTTTGCTCCTGCTGGCACCCAGATACACTCATCCTGGCTCCTGCACCTGCTCATCTGCATGCTTCCCCTCCTGCAAGGGGTTGAGAGCTGCAGGATGAATAAGCAAGGTACCCCTGTTGCAAGGCCAGCAAAGGGGTCAGGGAAGATTTCCTATTGCAATATTTGGAGAATATTTTCTGGTAGCTTCCTAAAAGTAGGGGACTTAAAGGTACATTTTTTTCTTCTTCTTCTTTTCTTTTCTTTTCTTTTCTTTTCTTTTCTTTTCTTTTCTTTTCTTTTCTTTTCTTTTCTTTCTTTCTTTCTTTCTTTCTTTCT
>NW_022324879.1:0-16137 GCF_002776525.5 Piliocolobus tephrosceles | reverse complement strand
TGACCTCAGGTGATCCTCCCAAAGTGTTGGGATTACAGGCGTTAAGACACAGGAATATGGCCAGGCATGAGCCACTGCCTGGTCATATTCCTGTTTAAAAGGGGAGAAAACTGAGGTTGGTAGATGATAGAGTTAGGATTTAGAACCAGTTAATCTGACTCAAGACATACTGTGTCTGTTCATATGTTACAGCCCTTAATTCAATTCAATTTAAAAAATAAGTTTTGAATGTCTGTATAGTGCCAGGTACTGCTAAAGGCTCTTGGGGATGCATTAGAAAATAAAAAAGACGAAGATGGCCGAATAGGAACAGCTTCAGTCTCCATCTCCCAGCGCGAGCGACACAGAAGACCGGTGATTTCTGCATTTTCAACTGAGGTACTGGGGTCATCTCACTCGGGAGTGCCGGACAATCAGTGCTGGTCAGCTGCTGCAGCCCGACCAGCGAGAGCTGAAGCAGGGCGAGGCATCGCCTCACCTGGGAAGCGTGAGGGGAAAGGGAGTCCCTTTTCCTAGCCAGGGGAACTGAGACACACAACACCTGGAAAATCGGGTAACTCCCACCCCAATACTGCGCTGTAACGCCGGCACACCGGAGATTATATCCCACACCTGGCCGGGAGGGTCCCACACCCACGGAGCCTCCCTCCTTGCTAACACAGCAGTCTGCGGCAATCTAACCGCAAGGCAGCAGCGAGGCTGGGGGAGGGGCGCCCGCCATCGCTGAGGCTTAAGTAGGTCAATAAAGCCTCTGGGAAGCTCGAACTGGGTGGAGCTCACAGCAGCTCAAGGAAACCTGCCTGTCTCTGTAGACTCCGCCTCTGGGGACAGGGCTCAGCTAAAGCAGCAGAGGCCTGTGCAGACGCGAACGACTCTGTCTGACAGCTTTGAAGAGAGCAGTGGATCTCCCAACACGGAGGTTGAGATCTGAGAAGGGGCAGTCTGCCTGTTCAACTGGGTCACTGACCCCTGAGTAGCCTAACTGGGAGACATCCCCCACTAGGGGCAGTCTGACACCCCACACCTCACAGTGTGGAGTACACCCCTGAGAGGAAGCTTCCAAAGCAAGAATCAGACAGGTGCACTCGCTGTTCAGCAATATTCTATCTTCTGCAACCTCTGCTGCTGATACCCAGGCAAACAGGGTCTGGAGTGGACCTCAAGCAATCTCCAACAGACCTATAGCTGAGGGTCCTGACTGTCAGAAGGAAAACTATCAAACAGGAAGGACACCTATATCAAAACCCCATCAGTACGTCACCATCATCAAAGACCAGAGACAGATAAAACCACAAAGATGAGGAAAAAGCAGGGCAGAAAAGCTGGAAATTCAAAAAATAAGAGCGCATCTCCTCCTGCAAAGGAGCACAGCCCATCGCCAGCAACGGATCAAAGCTGGTCAGAGAATGATTTTGATGAGATGAGAGAAGAAGGCTTCAGTCCATCAAACCTCTCAGAGCTAAAGGAGGAATTACGTACCCAGCGCAAAGAAACTAAAAATCTTGAAAAAAGAGTGGAAGAATGGACAGCTAGACTAATTAATGCAGAGAAGGTCATAAACGAAATGACAGAGATGAAAACCATGACACGAGAAATACATGACAAATGCACAAGCTTCAGTAACCGACTCGATCAACTGGAAGAAAGAGTATCAGCGATGGAGGATCAAATGAATGAAATGAAGCGAGAAGAGAAACCAAAAGAAAAAAGAAGAAAAAGAAATGAACAAAGCCTGCAAGAAGTATGGGATTATGTAAAAAGACCAAATCTACGTCTGATTGGGGTGCCTGAAAGTGAGGGGGAAAATGGAACCAAATTGGAAAACACTCTACAGGATATCATCCAGGAGAACTTCCCCAACCTAGCAGGGCAGGCCAACATTCAAATTCAGGAAATACAGAGAACGCCACAAAGATACTCCTCCAGAAGAGCAACTCCAAGACACATAATTGCCAGATTCACCAAAGTTGAAATGAAGGAAAAAATCTTAAGGGCAGCCAGAGAGAAAGGTCGTGTTACCCACAAAGGGAAGCCCATCAGACTCACAGCAGATCTCTCGGCAGAAACTCTACAAGCCAGAAGAGAGTGGGGGCCAATATTCAACGTTCTTAAAGAAAAGAATTTTAAACCCAGAATTTCATATCCAGCCAAACTAAGTTTCATAAGTGAAGGAGAAATAAAATTCTTTACAGATAAGCAAATGCTTAGAGATTTTGTCACCACCAGGCCTGCCTTACAAGAGACCCTGAAGGAAGCCCTAAACATGGAAAGGAACAACTGGTACCAGCCATTGCAAAATCATGCCAAAATGTAAAGACCATCGAGCCTAGGAAGAAACTGCATCAACTAATGAGCAAAATAACCAGTTAATATCATAATGGCAGGATCAAGTTCACACATAACAATATTAACCTTAAATGTAAATGGACTAAATGCTCCAATTAAAAGACACAGACTGGCAAACTGGATAAAGAGTCAAGACCCATCAGTCTGCTGTCTTCAGGAGACCCATCTCACATGCAGAGACATACATAGGCTCAAAATAAAGGGATGGAGGAAGATCTACCGAGCAAATGGAGAACAAAAAAAAGCAGGGGTTGCAATCCTAGTCTCTGATAAAACAGACTTTAAACCATCAAAGATCAAAAGAGACAAAGAAGGCCATTACATAATGGTAAAGGGATCAATTCAACAGGAAGAGCTAACTATCCTAAATATATATGCACCCAATACAGGAGCACCCAGATTCATAAAGCAAGTCCTTAGAAACTTACAAAGAGACTTAGACTCCCATACAATAATAATGGGAGACTTCAACACTCCACTGTCAACATTAGACAGATCAACGAGACAGAAAGTTAACAAGGATATCCAGGAATTGAACTCATCTCTGCACCAAGCGGACCTAATAGACATCTATAGAACTCTCCACCCCAAGTCAACAGAATATACATTCTTCTCAGCACCACATCACACTTATTCCAAAATTGACCACATAATTGGAAGTAAAGCACTCCTCAGCAAATGTAAAAGAACAGAAATTATAACAAACTGTCTCTCAGACCACAGTGCAATCAAACTAGAACTCAGGACTAAGAAACTCAATCAAAACCGCTCAACTACATGGAAACTGAACAACCTGCTCCTGAATGACTACTGGGTACATAACGAAATGAAAGCAGAAATAAAGATGTTCTTTGAATCCAATGAGAACAAAGATACAACATACCAGAATCTCTGGGACACATTTAAAGCAGTGTGTAGAGGGAAATTTATAGCACTAAGTGCCCACAAGAGAAAGCAGGAAAGATCTAAAATTGACACTCTAACATCACAATTAAAAGAACTAGAGAGGCAAGAGCAAACACATTCAAAAGCTAGCAGAAGGCAAGAAATAACTAAGATCAGAGCAGAACTGAAGGAGATAGAGACACAAAAAACCCTCCAAAAAATCAATGAATCCAGGAGTTGGTTTTTTGAAAAGATCAACAAAATTGACAGACCGCTAGCAAGGCTAATAAAGAAGAAAAGAGAGAGGAATCAAATAGATGCAATAAAAAATGATAAAGGGGATATCACCACCGACCCCACAGAAATACAAACTACCATCAGAGAATACTATAAACACCTCTACGCAAATCAACTAGAAAATCTAGAAGAAATGGATAATTTCCTGGACACGTACACTCTCCCAAGACTAAACCAGGAAGAAGTTGAATCCCTGAATAGACCAATAGCAGCCTCTGAAATTGAGGCAACAATTAATAGCCTACCCACCAAAAAAAGCCCAGGACCAGATGGATTCACAGCTGAATTCTACCAGAGGTACAAGGAGGAGCTGGTACCATTCCTTCTGAAACTATTCCAATCAATAGAAAAAGAGGGAATCCTCCCTAACTCATTTTATGAGGCCAACATCATCCTGATACCAAAGCCTGGCAGAGACACAACAAAAAAAGAGAATTTTAGACCAATCTCCCTGATGAACATCGATGCAAAAATCCTCAATAAAATACTGGCAAACCGGATTCAGCAGCACATCAAAAAGCTTATCCACCATGATCAAGTGGGCTTCATCCCTGGGATGCAAGGCTGGTTCAACATTCGCAAATCAATAAACGTAATCCAGCATATCAACAGAACCAAAGACAAGAACCACATGATTATCTCAATAGATGCAGAAAAGGCTTTTGACAAAATTCAACAGCCCTTCATGCTAAAAACGCTCAACAAATTCGGTATTGATGGAACGTACCTCAAAATAATAAGAGCTATTTATGACAAACCCACAGCTAATATCATACTGAATGGGCAAAAACTGGAAAAATTCCCTTTGAAAACTGGCACAAGACAGGGATGCCCTCTCTCACCACTCCTATTCAACATAGTGTTGGAAGTTCTGGCTAGGGCAATCAGGCAAGAGAAAGAAATCAAGGGTATTCAGTTAGGAAAAGAAGAAGTCAAATTGTCCCTGTTTGCAGATGACATGATTGTGTATTTAGAAAACCCCATCGTCTCAGCCCAAAATCTTCTTAAGCTGATAAGCAACTTCAGCAAAGTCTCAGGATACAAAATTAATGTGCAAAAATCACAAGCATTCTTATACACCAGTAACAGACAAGCAGAGAGCCAAATCAGGAATGAACTTCCATTCACAATTGCTTCAAAGAGAATAAAATATCTAGGAAACCAACTTACAAGGGATGTAAACGACCTCTTCAAGGAGAACTACAAACCACTGCTCAGTGAAATCAAAGAGGACACAAACAAATGGAAGAACATACCATGCTCATGGATAGGAAGAATCAATATCGTGAAAATGGCCATACTGCCCAAGGTTATTTATAGATTCAATGCCATCCCCATCAAGCTACCAATGAGTTTCTTCACCGAATTGGAAAAAACTGCTTTAAAGTTCATATGGAACCAAAAAAGAGCCCGTATTGCCAAGACAATCCTAAGTCAAAAGGACAAAGCCGGAGGCGTCACGCTACCTGACTTCAAACTATACTACAAGGCTACAGTAACCAAAACAGCATGGTACTGGTACCAAAACAGAGATATAGACCAATGGAACAGAACGGAGCCTTCAGAAATAATGCCACACATCTACAACCATCTGATCTTTGACAAACCTGACAAAAACAAGAAATGGGGAAAGGATTCCCTATTTAATAAATGGTGCTGGGAAAATTGGCTAGCCATAAGTAGAAAGCTGAAACTGGATCCTTTCCTTACTCCTTATACGAAGATTAATTCAAGATGGATTAGAGACTTAAATGTTAGACCTAATACCATAAAAACCCTAGAAGAAAATCTAGGTAGTACCATTCAGGACATAGGCATGGGCAAGGACTTCATGTCTAAAACACCAAAAGCAACGGCAGCAAAAGCCAAAATTGACAAATGGGATCTAATTAAACTAAAGAGCTTCTGCACAGCAAAAGAAACTACCATCAGAGTGAACAGGCAACCTACAGAATGGGAGAAAATTTTTGCAATCTACTCATCTGACAAAGGGCTAATTTCCAGAATCTACAAAGAACTCAAACAAATATACAAGAAAAAAACAAACAACCCCATCCAAAAGTGGGGAAAGGATATGAACAGACATTTCTCAAAAGAAGACATTCATACAGCCAACAGACACATGAAAAAATGCTCATCATCACTGGCCATCAGAGAAATGCAAATCAAAACCACAATGAGATACCATCTCACACCAGTTATAATGGCAATCATTAAAAAATCAGGAAACAACAGGTGTTGGAGAGGATGTGGAGAAATAGGAACACTTTTACACTGTTGGTGGGATTGTAAACTAGTTCAACCATTATGGAAAACAGTATGGCAATTCCTCAAGGATCTAGAACTAGATGTACCATATGACCCAGCCATCCCACTACTGGGTATATACCCAAAGGATTATAAATTATGCTACTACAAAGACACATGCACACGTATGTTTATTGCGGCACTATTCACAATAGCAAAGACTTGGAATCAACCCAAATGTCCATCAGTGACAGACTGGATTAAGAAAATGTGGCACATATACATCATAGAATACTATGCAGCCATAAAAAAGGATGAGTTTGCGTCCTTTGTAGGGACATGGATGCAGCTGGAAACCATCATTCTTAGCAAACTATCACAAGAAGAGAAAACCAAACACCGCGTGTTCTCACTCATAGGTGGGAACTGAACAATGAGTTCACTTGGACTCGGGAAGGGGAACATCACACACTGGGGCCTATCATGGGGAGGGAGGAGGGGGGAGGGATTGCATTGGGGAGTTATACCTGACATAAATGATGAATTGATGGGTGCTGACGAGTTGATGGGTGCAGCACACCAACATGGCACATGTATACATATGTAACAAACCTGCACGTTATGCACATGTACCCTAGAACTTAAAGTATAATAAAAAAAAAAAAAAAGAAAGAAAATAAAAAAGACAGCCAGGTGCGGTGGCTCATGCCTGTAATCCCAGCACTTTGGGAGGCTGAGGTGGGCAGATCACGAGGTCAAGAGTTCGAGACAAGCCTGGCCAACATGGTGAAACCCCATCTCTACTAAAAATACAAAAGTTAGCCAGGCGTGGTGGTGGGCACCTGTACTCTCAGCTACTTGGGAGGCTGAGGCGGGAGAATCGCTTGAACCTGGGAGGCAGAGGTTGCAGTGAGTCGAGATTGCACCACTGCATTCCAGCCTGGGCAATAGAGTGAGACTTAATTTCAAAAAATAAAAAGAAAAGAAAAAAGACAATGACATATCTTGCAGACACCAAAACTTTAAAAATGGACCTGACTTAAAAGCCTTGATCTACGCTTTTTTACTTTTTATGTCACTGAGTGTGGGCAACATGTCAAGAACATGCCATAATGTCAAGAATACACCATCATGTCCAAGGATGGCCAAACTTCCTATTTAAGGAAGCTGTTTTTCATTCTTTTTCACCTGTCAAAAAACATTTTGAGTGGTGGAATTCTCCAAAGGAGCTGTATTGGGGTGGTAGTTGATTTGGTATGAGAGTGGTTTCCAGGTGCCATAGGCTATTGGCAACTTTGCTAACTTATTTGTTACCTTAGACAAGAGTATGTATTCTCAGTGGTTCCCAGCTATGTGGGGAGAGTCACACGCAGTTGTGACTAGGGTCAACCCTCAGAAAACTTGCTTCCCTGACCATGACCATGCTTGGAGATAGATTCTCTCTCTGTATTGCACCACTTCCTGTACCTTTTATCTAATAACACTTCTGCTCCAGCAAATGGCTTCAGTTTTCTATTGCAATAAAAGCTTAGTTGCTCAAGGACAAGTTCTCTTTGAGCTTTTGATCCTCCCCTGCTAAAGTCTTAAACCTTAGTTTTTCTTAGTTATCAGAAGTGAAATCAACACCTAATCCTCTCAAAACTCCTTTATGAAACCTGCCCTAGTGTTTTTCCACACTCCAGGAATTAGGCTGTCTGCTTCCACGTTGAAGTTTGCACTGTATTCTTTATTCAACTTACTTCTTCTTCCCCTATGAACTTGTTCTTCCCCTTCCCCAGGGTGTTTTTTTCATCCTTAGAATCTAGAATGGCAACTGGCACATAGTAGTTTCTTAACGTTTAATAAATTATAAAGAAACTGATATAGTACCCATCATGTCATAGTTCTCACTAAGTAGTGCCTCTTGAGTGTATGAATAAATGAATGAACAAATGAATGAATAAACAAACATAGATGCTAGATGTTTCCATCAGGGACTAAAATGCAAGGGCTGCTAGTATGTCCAAGGAAGACCTGGTGGGTGGTATGCTTTAAAATCAATAGAAGAAACTGGGTGTTTTTTGTTTGTTTGTTTGTTTGTTTTTTATTTTTTTGATGTTTAAAAGAAAAGAGAAAATGATCAGTCAACTTGAAAAGCAACTACTTTGCATAATAGTGTTATTAATGTCGTAAGGAATACTGGGCCCATTTGTTGTAAAATGACAATCATTTCACAGAATTTGCTTGGGGCCAGTTTGGGGGATGAAAAGTGTTCATTTTCCCTGTGTGCTTTCATGCGCCATCCCCAGGGACAAAGCAGAGACAAAGAGCTAACTCAGATCCTGTTTGGAAGGACTGGTACATTATTAGATACTCCAGTTTCTTTCCTTAAAAGCCTTGAGGCTTGGAATTGACCTCACGAAAGACACACTTCCACAATGTATCACCTGCAACTGGCCGAAACTTAGAATGAGTCAAAAAGAGGAATCTATGGAAGAAGCCACAGGAAGACAAGAGAAGCCTCACTCACAGGAGAATATAGCAGAGCTGCATGCTGTCACCAGTTGCCCATGAGAACCCAAGAAATAGGAAAAGGCGGACCTCTGTAATAAAGGGGAACTGGAGGTCAAAATGTAGGCAGCTACAGCCATCCAGGTCCCAGAAAATCTTGCCTTTGCCTTTCTCACGCTTTCTCTCTGACGCTCAGGGTCTTCCCTTTAGAATTCATTTTCTTTATTTTTTCACTCTTTACCCAATTTGACTACCTGACTCTCAATTTTGCAATTCCCGTCTTGACCTATGACTCTAGCCCCCAGCCAGTTTCTGGCTAATTGGTCCTTGCTCTTAGAAATCAGATGCTGTGTTCACCTCTCCAGTCTTTGCCTGTTTCGGGCAATCAGCTCTCCCACACTGCTCTTTCCCCAACTTACATTTCAGCTGGAGCTTGACACCAAAAGCAAGTCATTTAAGCATTTTCTTTCTCTCGGTCCCTAATTGTTTACTTTCTGTCAAGAAAAATAATCTTCAGGCCTGAGAAGGCAGAACTTATACGGAGAAGAGGGAAATGACTGAGCCCAGAATAGATAAAATAATATAAGAGAGGAAGTAACATATATAAAAATATTTTAATTTATTTATACTCTATTTTTTAAAAATAGACTTAAGGTCATTTTCAGACACAAAAAGAGCATTTCTAACAAGGTTGGAAAAACAGGCAGAAAAAAAAAGGCCTGTTAGAAAACTTGGATCAGGTTATCACTTAGAATGATATGCAAAGGGTATATCATAAAATCCAATACACTTATCGGAAGTTAAGAACAAATACAGGCTTAAGCTTATCCTACTATACATACAGGTTTTTTTTTCACTTTAATTTACATCATTAAAAATTTAGCATTTTACTATATTGCCACCATAATAAAATTGTTAAATGACCCACCATGTTCCAGTTTACGGTGTTACTGGCCAAAAAATAAAAAGTGACATCTCTCAGTTTTTATTGCTTACTTTTTCTTGCTCTTAGTTATCCAGGGGTAATACAAAAGAGATTGTTCAACTGGAATAATCTTAGGCCCTTGGTATCAAGGTAATGTCCAGTTCAAGCCTGATTCAAAGAAACATTCACCAAGGCTGTGTAAGCACCAAGAATAGAGTCTTCCATAGTTTCTTCCCTGCTTCTTCCCTTTCCATTACCATGGAAATCCATGCAATTAAATGGAGGAAAGACACCGTCTTGTTCTGGCACCCGAGCCCTTTCTTTGTGATTCCAAAATGTATAATGCGATTGATATGTTCAGCTTTGTGTCTTGAGCGTCTCAAATTATGTACAATTTATATGCCACTGAGAATGGTTGCTGAGAAAAAAATGAGAATGGGAAAATAGCTGAGACAACTGAAGGAACAAAAGTAAGAGCAGAAAGATATTATAAAAACTGGATCCCCATTGGCTGTTCTGCCTTGAGAAGATTTTGCCAGGTACCTGCAGACGCTAGTGCTGGGGAAATGGGGTCATTGCTATTGGGGTTTCTAATGGTTATTGATCTTCCTCAAGATTTTAGTGCACTCACATTTTCTTTGCGTCCTCCTAAGGTCAGACATTTTGGTGACTTCCAACTTCCTGCTGCCATAAATACATCTACAGAGAACATCCTTACTCATGAAAGGTTTTCCACATTAAGATACTTTCTTTGGTAGAGATTCCCGGTAGAATGAGGAACTTCACCTCTGGACTCAGATTTCCTGCTTTCACATTTTAGCTCCACCATTCACTAGCTGTGTAGCCATAGACAAGTCAGTTGACTCCTCTCTGTCACAGGTTTCCTCCTTTACAAAACTGGGCTAATGTTGGTGGCTATGCCATGGGGTAGGCTGTAAAACTTAGGTAACGTAATACCTAAAAAGGGCTTAGGAAAATGCCTGCTATGTATATGTATAAGGCATTGTACATAATAAATACCCAATAAACACTATTACTATTTCCTACTTGTGGAGGTTAAATTATGAGCTTTCAGTCATTTGTAAACTCCATATGCAGATGCTAAGCCTTGATTGTCTCTGTACCTTCACACCCCAGGACAGTGCCAGGTAGATTAACAGGTGGGCAGGTAGGCTTCTTCAGGGCAGGGACTGACAGTTTTGTGGACTGTTCAATATCTAGCACCTGTTGCAGCACTGGACACCCAATTAGCACTCATTACATTTTTGTTGAATGTATAACTCTTAATAGGACTACAGAAAGTCATTTGAAACCCATTAGGGCAAGAGCAGGAAATAGTTCTGTATGTTTGCTATTGTTGCCTGTGTTTAAAAAAAAAAATCTTCAGCCAAATTAAATTTAAAGGAGTTTAATTGAGCAATGAATTATTCACAAGTTGGGCAGCCCCCAGAATCACAGCAGATTCACAGAGACTCCAATGCAGTCACATGATGGAAGAAGATTTATAGGCAACAAAAAGTGAAATGATGTACAGAAATTGGAAGTGAGGTACAGAGTGGCTGGGTTGGTTACAGCTAAGCATTTGCCTTATTTGAACACAGTTGGAACTCTCAGAAGTGTATGAATGATCAAAGTACAGCCGCTAGGATTGGCCAAGACTCAGCTATTGTTATAGGTGCATACTCCGAAGTTGGGTTTTCAGTCTTGTCTACCTATTAAGCTAGGTTGCAGCTCATCCACAAGGACTCAAATATAGAAGTACTGAGTCCTTCTCAGGCCATATTTAGTTCACTTTAACACCTGGAATGCTCAGACTATGAGACAGGCAAGCATTCAGTGACTCAAGGAGGTGGCCAGAACATGCCTGGAGCAGAAGGGCTGCAGGCTGCCTGGTATTGGACAGCACAGTGGGAGCCCAGGAGACACCAAACTTCTGGGGACAGAGAGTGTGTGGCACCAGGAGGAGGATTAGAAAAGGGGGAGGTAGAGTTGCCAACAAAACAGACTTTGCCTCCTTCCTCTAAGGCAGCCATAAGAAAGGAATAAAATTCTTCTCCAGAACAGTTTCTGACATTGTCAAACTGTGAAAAGGACTAATTAAGTAGTTCGTATTAAAATGAAGGACTCTCCCATTGTGGAAAGAATAGGGGGAGGGGGCTATGGATCAAACAGGGCCTATTTGCAATTTCACCTCCACCACTCATCAAAATGTGACTTGAAGCTGAGCCTCAGTCTCCTGATCTGCAAAATAGGGCCAATATTGCCTCACTTACATGGTTGTTGTGAGGGTTAAAACTTCAACCGCAACAGAGAGTCCAAGTTTCACAGTATAATGCCTGGCACCTAGTGGGCCCTAAATAAATGGTAACTAGTAGTATTAAAATTAATCACAGTAATCAGGCCTCACAATAAAAACGAACATAGGGCTTATCAAACGAATTCTCTCTACCGCATGAAAGAAACATGAGAACAAGCCCAAATTAGCTTGCTATTTTCCAGCAGCAAGCCGAGGAGACTGCCGAAGGTCACAGCAGCCATCTCGTAGGGAAAGAAAATGACATGGAACGCTGGGTCCCTGCTCATCGGCAGTGAATACCCACCCAATTAAGCCGATTAAACATTCACTCCTTGTGATGAAAAAGCCTCGTGCAGCTGAGCTAGGCCGCCTTCCCTGCTTCCTCGTCCAGAGCCTCTGTTTGTTAAATCACCCTTCCTTTCCCTTCTACATTCAGAAAATAATTGGCACTTGTTTAATGCCAAATTTACATTTGTTTTGCATGGGAACAAAATTTGCTTGCAAACAGCTATGTGTGTGAGCAAATGGGCATTTGTGCTGGTAAATAAAATAGACATGCAGTTTTCCAGTTTGAAGATGCATTATTCAACAAAACAAGCAGCAATAGCCTTTAATTTTCACTTATTCCTAAGTACTTAGGCACAAACTGTAGCCAGAAAAGCACTTTTTTTGTCATTTATGCTTGTTCTGAGGTTTTCTTTCACATTTGTCCCAAATGCATATATTATCAGGACTGACCAGACTTTTAGCACTTTTGGATTAAATCTTCTCAATGAAACAATTTATAGATCTAACGAATATTTGCTGAGCGCCTACTATGTGCTGGTTTATGGAGATTCACAGATTAATTCATGGTTCCTGCCTTTGGGGGATATTACAAATCATGGAGATTGATTTGTAAGTGGAATATGACCTTGGTGCTAAAATAAGTAATAAAAGAATTGTCCTAAAAAGGCTCTAGGTGACCAGTTAGGAAGCAAAAACACAGAATAATTATTTCTGCCTGCACAGCTGGAAGAGATGATATTTGATTTTGGCAGTGAAAACACAGAAATAAAGAAATAGGCTTCTCGAGCTAAGGAAAAAACACAGGGAAGCTTTAAAACAGAATTATTCGAAGATATTTAGTGAGGGGTGTCAATGCAACTAGGGAGGGATGGTGGGAGGATATGAAGTCGAATTTTAAGGAGCCGTGAATGCTATGTCAATAGTTTGGACTTTATCAATGTGTATCTAACTTTAATATACATATTGGTCATCTGAGGATCTCATCAAATTTTGATTTTGGGCAGCTGGCAAGATGGCCAAATAGGAACCACTCTGGTCTGCAGATCCCAGTGAGATCAACACAGAAGGCAGGTGGTTTCTGCATTTCCAACTGAGGTACCCAGGTCATCTCAGTGAGAATGGTTAGACAGTGGGTGCAGCCCATCGAGGGCAAGCAGAAGCAGGGTGGGGCACTGCCTCACCCAGGAAGGGAAAGGAGTCAGGGAACTCCCTCCCCTAGCCAAGGGAAGCCCTGAGGGACTGTGCCACAAGGAACAGTGGACTCCGGCCCATATAGTATGCTTTTCACATGGTCTTTGCAACCCACAGAGCAGGAGATTCCCTTGGGTGCCTACACCACCAGGGCCCTGGGTTTCAAGCACAAAACTGGGCGGCCATTTGGGCAGACATCAAGCTAGCTGCAGGAGTTTTTTTTGCATACCCCAGTGGTGCCTGGAACACCAGTGAGACAGAACCGTTCACTCCCCTGGAAAGGGGGCTGAAGCCAGGAAGCCAAGTGGTCTAGCTCAGCAGATCCCACCCACATGGCATCCATCAAGTTAAGATCCACTGGCTTGAAATTCTCGCTGCCAGCACAGCAGTCTGAAATTGACCTGGGATGCTCCAGCTTGGTGCAAGGAGGGGCGCCTGCCATTACTGAGGCTTGAGTAGGTGGTTTTCCCCTTACAGTGTAAGTAAAGCCACAGGGAAGTTCAAACTGGGCAGAGCCCACTGCAACTCCACAAAGCTGCTGTAGTCAGAATGCCTCTCTAGATTCCTCCTTTCTGGGCAGGGCATCTTTGAAAGAAAGGCAGCAGCCCGAGTCTGGGGCATATGGATAAAATGCCAATCTCCCTGGAACAGAGCACCTAGGGGAAAAGGTAGCTGTGGGCACAGCTTCAGCAGACTTAAATGTTCCTGCCAGCTGGCTATGAAGAGAGCAGCGGATCTCCAGCAGAGTGCTCGAGCTCTGCTGAGGGACAGACTGCCTCATCAAGTGGGTCCCTGACCCCTTTGCCTCCTAACTGGAGATACCTCCAAGCAGGGGTCAACAGACACCTCATACAGGAGAGCTCCAGCTAGCATCTGGCAGGTGCCCCTCTGGGACAAAGCTTGCAGAGAAAAGAACAGGCAGCAATCTTTGCTATTCTGCAGCCTCCACTGCTGATACCTAGGCAAACAGGGTCTGGAGTGGACCTCTAGCTAACTCCAGCAGACCTGCAGCTGAGACGCCTGACTGTTAGAAAAAAGAAAAAAAAAAAAAAACTAACACTAAGAATTCCAAAAACCAGAATGCCTCTTCTCCTCCAAAGGATCACGACTCCTTGCCAGCAAGGGAACAAAACTGGATGGAGAATGCGTTTGACGAATTGACAGAAGTAGGCTTCAGAAGATGGGTAATAACAAACTCCTCCCAGCTAAAGGAACATGTTCTAACCCAATGAAAGGAAGCTAAGAACCTTGAGAAAAGGTTAGAGGAATCACTAACTAGAATAACCAGTTTAGAGAAGAACATAAACGACCTGATGGAGCTGAATAACACAGCATGAGAACTTTGTGAAGCATTCACAAGTATCAGTAGCCAAATAGATCAAGCAGAAGAAAGGATATCAGAGATTGAAGATCAACTTAATGAAATAAAGTGTGAAGACAGATTACAGAAAAAAGAATGAAAAGTAATGAACAAAGTCTCCAAGAAATATGGGGCTATGAGAAAAGACCAAACCTACGTTTGATTGGTGTACCTAAAAGTGATGGGGAGAATGGAACCAAGCTGAAAAACACTCTGCAGGATACTATCCAAGAGAACTTTCCCAACCTAGCATGAAAGAGAACATTACAAAGATACTCCTTGAGAAGATCAACCCCAATAATCGTCAGATTCACCAAGGTTGAAATGAAGGAAAAAAATCTTAAGGCAGCCAGAGAGAAAGGTCGGCTTACCCACTAAGGGAAGCCCATCAGACTAACAGCAGATCTCTCTGCAGAAACCCTGCGAGCCAGAAGACAGTGGGGGCCAATATTCAACATTCTTAAAGAAATGAATTTTCAACCCAGAATTTCATATCCAGCCAAAATAAGCTTCATAAGTGAAGGAGAAATAAAATCCTTTACAGACAAGTAAATGCTGAGAGATTTTGCCACCACCAGGCCTGCCTTACAAGAGCTCCTGAAGGAAGCACTAAATATAGAAAGAAAAAACCAGTACCAGCCACTGCAAAAACATACCAAACTGTAAAGACCATCAACACTATGAAGAAACTGCATCAACTAACGGGCAAAATAACTAGCTAGCATCATAATGACAGGATCCAATTCACACATAACAATATTAACCTTAAATGTAAATAGGCTAAATGCCCCAATTAAGAGACATAGACTGGCAGATTGGATAAACAGTCAAGACCCATCGGTGTGGTATATTCAGGAGACCCATCTCACGTGCAAAGACACATATAGGCTCAAAATAAAGGGATGGAGGAAGATTCACCAAGCAAATGGAAAACTAGAAAAAGCAGGGGTTACGATTCTAGTCTCTGATAAAACAAACTTTAAACCAACAAAGATCAAAAAAGACAAAGAAGGGCATTACATAATGGTAAAGGGATCAATGCAACAAAAGAGCTAACCATCCTAAATATATATACACCCAATACAGGAGCACCCAGATTCATAAAGCAAGTTCTTAGAGACATACAATGAGACTTAGACTCCCACACAATACTAGTGAGAGACTTTAACACCCCACTGTCAGTATTAGACAGGTTGAGACAGAAAATTAACAAAGATATTCAGGACTTGAACTCAGTTCTGGACCAAGTGGATCTAATAGACATCTACAGAACTCTCCATCCCAAATGAACAGAATACACATTCTCAGCACCTCATTGCACTTATTCTAAAATCGACCACATAATTGAAAGTAAAACACTCCTCAGCAAATGCAAAAGAGCGGAAATCATAACAAACAGTCTTTCAGACCACAGTGCAATCAAATTAGAACTCAAGGTTAAGAAACTCACTCAAAACCACACAACTGCATGGAAACTGAACAACTGCTCCTGAATGACTCCTGGGTACGAAATTAAGGCAAAAATAAACAAGTTCTTTAATTTCGATGAGAACAAAGACACAAGGTACCAGAATCTCTGGGACAGCTAAAGCAATGTCAAGAGGGAAATTTATAGCATTAAATGCCCACAGAAGAAAGTGGGAAAGATCTAAAATCAACACCCTAACATCACAATTGAAAGAACTAGAGAAGCGAAAGCAAACAAATTCAAAAGCTAGCAGAAGACAAGAAATAACTAAGGTCAGAGCAGAACTAAAGGAGATACAGACACAAAAAACCCTTCAGAAAGAAAGAAAGAAAGAAAGAAAGAAA
>NW_022324878.1:0-16137 GCF_002776525.5 Piliocolobus tephrosceles | reverse complement strand
TTTCTTTCTTTCTTTCTTTCTTTCTTTCTGAAGGGTTTTTTGTGTCTGTATCTCCTTTAGTTCTGCTCTGACCTTAGTTATTTCTTGTCTTCTGCTAGCTTTTGAATTTGTTTGCTTTCGCTTCTCTAGTTCTTTCAATTGTGATGTTAGGGTGTTGATTTTAGATCTTTCCCACTTTCTTCTGTGGGCATTTAATGCTATAAATTTCCCTCTTGACATTGCTTTAGCTGTCCCAGAGATTCTGGTACCTTGTGTCTTTGTTCTCATCGAAATTAAAGAACTTGTTTATTTTTGCCTTAATTTCGTACCCAGGAGTCATTCAGGAGCAGTTGTTCAGTTTCCATGCAGTTGTGTGGTTTTGAGTGAGTTTCTTAACCTTGAGTTCTAATTTGATTGCACTGTGGTCTGAAAGACTGTTTGTTATGATTTCCGCTCTTTTGCATTTGCTGAGGAGTGTTTTACTTTCAATTATGTGGTCGATTTTAGAATAAGTGCAATGAGGTGCTGAGAATGTGTATTCTGTTCATTTGGGATGGAGAGTTCTGTAGATGTCTATTAGATCCACTTGGTCCAGAACTGAGTTCAAGTCCTGAATATCTTTGTTAATTTTCTGTCTCAACCTGTCTAATACTGACAGTGGGGTGTTAAAGTCTCTCACTAGTATTGTGTGGGAGTCTAAGTCTCATTGTATGTCTCTAAGAACTTGCTTTATGAATCTGGGTGCTCCTGTATTGGGTGTATATATATTTAGGATGGTTAGCTCTTTTGTTGCATTGATCCCTTTACCATTATGTAATGCCCTTCTTTGTCTTTTTTGATCTTTGTTGGTTTAAAGTTTGTTTTATCAGAGACTAGAATCGTAACCCCTGCTTTTTCTAGTTTTCCATTTGCTTGGTGAATCTTCCTCCATCCCTTTATTTTGAGCCTATATGTGTCTTTGCACGTGAGATGGGTCTCCTGAATATACCACACCGATGGGTCTTGACTGTTTATCCAATCTGCCAGTCTATGTCTCTTAATTGGGGCATTTAGCCTATTTACATTTAAGGTTAATATTGTTATGTGTGAATTGGATCCTGTCATTATGATGCTAGCTAGTTATTTTGCCCGTTAGTTGATGCAGTTTCTTCATAGTGTTGATGGTCTTTACAGTTTGGTATGTTTTTGCAGTGGCTGGTACTGGTTTTTTCTTTCTATATTTAGTGCTTCCTTCAGGAGCTCTTGTAAGGCAGGCCTGGTGGTGGCAAAATCTCTCAGCATTTACTTGTCTGTAAAGGATTTTATTTCTCCTTCACTTATGAAGCTTATTTTGGCTGGATATGAAATTCTGGGTTGAAAATTCATTTCTTTAAGAATGTTGAATATTGGCCCCCACTGTCTTCTGGCTCGCAGGGTTTCTGCAGAGAGATCTGCTGTTAGTCTGATGGGCTTCCCTTAGTGGGTAAGCCGACCTTTCTCTCTGGCTGCCTTAAGATTTTTTTCCTTCATTTCAACCTTGGTGAATCTGACGATTATTGGGGTTGATCTTCTCAAGGAGTATCTTTGTAATGTTCTCTTTCATGCTAGGTTGGGAAAGTTCTCTTGGATAGTATCCTGCAGAGTGTTTTTCAGCTTGGTTCCATTCTCCCCATCACTTTTAGGTACACCAATCAAACGTAGGTTTGGTCTTTTCTCATAGCCCCATATTTCTTGGAGACTTTGTTCATTACTTTTCATTCTTTTTTCTGTAATCTGTCTTCACACTTTATTTCATTAAGTTGATCTTCAATCTCTGATATCCTTTCTTCTGCTTGATCTATTTGGCTACTGATACTTGTGAATGCTTCACAAAGTTCTCATGCTGTGTTATTCAGCTCCATCAGGTCGTTTATGTTCTTCTCTAAACTGGTTATTCTAGTTAGTGATTCCTCTAACCTTTTCTCAAGGTTCTTAGCTTCCTTTCATTGGGTTAGAACATGTTCCTTTAGCTGGGAGGAGTTTGTTATTACCCATCTTCTGAAGCCTACTTCTGTCAATTCGTCAAACGCATTCTCCATCCAGTTTTGTTCCCTTGCTGGCAAGGAGTCGTGATCCTTTGGAGGAGAAGAGGCATTCTGGTTTTTGGAATTCTTAGTGTTAGTTTTTTTTTTTTTTTCTTTTTTCTAACAGTCAGGCGTCTCAGCTGCAGGTCTGCTGGAGTTAGCTAGAGGTCCACTCCAGACCCTGTTTGCCTAGGTATCAGCAGTGGAGGCTGCAGAATAGCAAAGATTGCTGCCTGTTCTTTTCTCTGCAAGCTTTGTCCCAGAGGGGCACCTGCCAGATGCTAGCTGGAGCTCTCCTGTATGAGGTGTCTGTTGACCCCTGCTTGGAGGTATCTCCAGTTAGGAGGCAAAGGGGTCAGGGACCCACTTGATGAGGCAGTCTGTCCCTCAGCAGAGCTCGAGCACTCTGCTGGAGATCCGCTGCTCTCTTCATAGCCAGCTGGCAGGAACATTTAAGTCTGCTGAAGCTGTGCCCACAGCTACCTTTTCCCCTAGGTGCTCTGTTCCAGGGAGATTGGCATTTTATCCATATGCCCCAGACTCGGGCTGCTGCCTTTCTTTCAAAGATGCCCTGCCCAGAAAGGAGGAATCTAGAGAGGCATTCTGACTACAGCAGCTTTGTGGAGTTGCAGTGGGCTCTGCCCAGTTTGAACTTCCCTGTGGCTTTACTTACACTGTAAGGGGAAAACCACCTACTCAAGCCTCAGTAATGGCAGGCGCCCCTCCTTGCACCAAGCTGGAGCATCCCAGGTCAATTTCAGACTGCTGTGCTGGCAGCGAGAATTTCAAGCCAGTGGATCTTAACTTGATGGATGCCATGTGGGTGGGATCTGCTGAGCTAGACCACTTGGCTTCCTGGCTTCAGCCCCCTTTCCAGGGGAGTGAACGGTTCTGTCTCACTGGTGTTCCAGGCACCACTGGGGTATGCAAAAAAAACTCCTGCAGCTAGCTTGATGTCTGCCCAAATGGCCGCCCAGTTTTGTGCTTGAAACCCAGGGCCCTGGTGGTGTAGGCACCCAAGGGAATCTCCTGCTCTGTGGGTTGCAAAGACCATGTGAAAAGCATACTATATGGGCCGGAGTCCACTGTTCCTTGTGGCACAGTCCCTCAGGGCTTCCCTTGGCTAGGGGAGGGAGTTCCCTGACTCCTTTCCCTTCCTGGGTGAGGCAGTGCCCCACCCTGCTTCTGCTTGCCCTCGATGGGCTGCACCCACTGTCTAACCATTCTCACTGAGATGACCTGGGTACCTCAGTTGGAAATGCAGAAACCACCTGCCTTCTGTGTTGATCTCACTGGGATCTGCAGACCAGAGTGGTTCCTATTTGGCCATCTTGCCAGCTGCCCAAAATCAAAATTTGATGAGATCCTCAGATGACCAATATGTATATTAAAGTTAGATACACATTGATAAAGTCCAAACTATTGACATAGCATTCACGGCTCCTTAAAATTCGACTTCATATCCTCCCACCATCCCTCCCTAGTTGCATTGACACCCCTCACTAAATATCTTCGAATAATTCTGTTTTAAAGCTTCCCTGTGTTTTTTCCTTAGCTCGAGAAGCCTATTTCTTTATTTCTGTGTTTTCACTGCCAAAATCAAATATCATCTCTTCCAGCTGTGCAGGCAGAAATAATTATTCTGTGTTTTTGCTTCCTAACTGGTCACCTAGAGCCTTTTTAGGACAATTCTTTTATTACTTATTTTAGCACCAAGGTCATATTCCACTTACAAATCAATCTCCATGATTTGTAATATCCCCCAAAGGCAGGAACCATGAATTAATCTGTGAATCTCCATAAACCAGCACATAGTAGGCGCTCAGCAAATATTCGTTAGATCTATAAATTGTTTCATTGAGAAGATTTAATCCAAAAGTGCTAAAAGTCTGGTCAGTCCTGATAATATATGCATTTGGGACAAATGTGAAAGAAAACCTCAGAACAAGCATAAATGACAAAAAAAGTGCTTTTCTGGCTACAGTTTGTGCCTAAGTACTTAGGAATAAGTGAAAATTAAAGGCTATTGCTGCTTGTTTTGTTGAATAATGCATCTTCAAACTGGAAAACTGCATGTCTATTTTATTTACCAGCACAAATGCCCATTTGCTCACACACATAGCTGTTTGCAAGCAAATTTTGTTCCCATGCAAAACAAATGTAAATTTGGCATTAAACAAGTGCCAATTATTTTCTGAATGTAGAAGGGAAAGGAAGGGTGATTTAACAAACAGAGGCTCTGGACGAGGAAGCAGGGAAGGCGGCCTAGCTCAGCTGCACGAGGCTTTTTCATCACAAGGAGTGAATGTTTAATCGGCTTAATTGGGTGGGTATTCACTGCCGATGAGCAGGGACCCAGCGTTCCATGTCATTTTCTTTCCCTACGAGATGGCTGCTGTGACCTTCGGCAGTCTCCTCGGCTTGCTGCTGGAAAATAGCAAGCTAATTTGGGCTTGTTCTCATGTTTCTTTCATGCGGTAGAGAGAATTCGTTTGATAAGCCCTATGTTCGTTTTTATTGTGAGGCCTGATTACTGTGATTAATTTTAATACTACTAGTTACCATTTATTTAGGGCCCACTAGGTGCCAGGCATTATACTGTGAAACTTGGACTCTCTGTTGCGGTTGAAGTTTTAACCCTCACAACAACCATGTAAGTGAGGCAATATTGGCCCTATTTTGCAGATCAGGAGACTGAGGCTCAGCTTCAAGTCACATTTTGATGAGTGGTGGAGGTGAAATTGCAAATAGGCCCTGTTTGATCCATAGCCCCCTCCCCCTATTCTTTCCACAATGGGAGAGTCCTTCATTTTAATACGAACTACTTAATTAGTCCTTTTCACAGTTTGACAATGTCAGAAACTGTTCTGGAGAAGAATTTTATTCCTTTCTTATGGCTGCCTTAGAGGAAGGAGGCAAAGTCTGTTTTGTTGGCAACTCTACCTCCCCCTTTTCTAATCCTCCTCCTGGTGCCACACACTCTCTGTCCCCAGAAGTTTGGTGTCTCCTGGGCTCCCACTGTGCTGTCCAATACCAGGCAGCCTGCAGCCCTTCTGCTCCAGGCATGTTCTGGCCACCTCCTTGAGTCACTGAATGCTTGCCTGTCTCATAGTCTGAGCATTCCAGGTGTTAAAGTGAACTAAATATGGCCTGAGAAGGACTCAGTACTTCTATATTTGAGTCCTTGTGGATGAGCTGCAACCTAGCTTAATAGGTAGACAAGACTGAAAACCCAACTTCGGAGTATGCACCTATAACAATAGCTGAGTCTTGGCCAATCCTAGCGGCTGTACTTTGATCATTCATACACTTCTGAGAGTTCCAACTGTGTTCAAATAAGGCAAATGCTTAGCTGTAACCAACCCAGCCACTCTGTACCTCACTTCCAATTTCTGTACATCATTTCACTTTTTGTTGCCTATAAATCTTCTTCCATCATGTGACTGCATTGGAGTCTCTGTGAATCTGCTGTGATTCTGGGGGCTGCCCAACTTGTGAATAATTCATTGCTCAATTAAACTCCTTTAAATTTAATTTGGCTGAAGATTTTTTTTTTTAAACACAGGCAACAATAGCAAACATACAGAACTATTTCCTGCTCTTGCCCTAATGGGTTTCAAATGACTTTCTGTAGTCCTATTAAGAGTTATACATTCAACAAAAATGTAATGAGTGCTAATTGGGTGTCCAGTGCTGCAACAGGTGCTAGATATTGAACAGTCCACAAAACTGTCAGTCCCTGCCCTGAAGAAGCCTACCTGCCCACCTGTTAATCTACCTGGCACTGTCCTGGGGTGTGAAGGTACAGAGACAATCAAGGCTTAGCATCTGCATATGGAGTTTACAAATGACTGAAAGCTCATAATTTAACCTCCACAAGTAGGAAATAGTAATAGTGTTTATTGGGTATTTATTATGTACAATGCCTTATACATATACATAGCAGGCATTTTCCTAAGCCCTTTTTAGGTATTACGTTACCTAAGTTTTACAGCCTACCCCATGGCATAGCCACCAACATTAGCCCAGTTTTGTAAAGGAGGAAACCTGTGACAGAGAGGAGTCAACTGACTTGTCTATGGCTACACAGCTAGTGAATGGTGGAGCTAAAATGTGAAAGCAGGAAATCTGAGTCCAGAGGTGAAGTTCCTCATTCTACCGGGAATCTCTACCAAAGAAAGTATCTTAATGTGGAAAACCTTTCATGAGTAAGGATGTTCTCTGTAGATGTATTTATGGCAGCAGGAAGTTGGAAGTCACCAAAATGTCTGACCTTAGGAGGACGCAAAGAAAATGTGAGTGCACTAAAATCTTGAGGAAGATCAATAACCATTAGAAACCCCAATAGCAATGACCCCATTTCCCCAGCACTAGCGTCTGCAGGTACCTGGCAAAATCTTCTCAAGGCAGAACAGCCAATGGGGATCCAGTTTTTATAATATCTTTCTGCTCTTACTTTTGTTCCTTCAGTTGTCTCAGCTATTTTCCCATTCTCATTTTTTTCTCAGCAACCATTCTCAGTGGCATATAAATTGTACATAATTTGAGACGCTCAAGACACAAAGCTGAACATATCAATCGCATTATACATTTTGGAATCACAAAGAAAGGGCTCGGGTGCCAGAACAAGACGGTGTCTTTCCTCCATTTAATTGCATGGATTTCCATGGTAATGGAAAGGGAAGAAGCAGGGAAGAAACTATGGAAGACTCTATTCTTGGTGCTTACACAGCCTTGGTGAATGTTTCTTTGAATCAGGCTTGAACTGGACATTACCTTGATACCAAGGGCCTAAGATTATTCCAGTTGAACAATCTCTTTTGTATTACCCCTGGATAACTAAGAGCAAGAAAAAGTAAGCAATAAAAACTGAGAGATGTCACTTTTTATTTTTTGGCCAGTAACACCGTAAACTGGAACATGGTGGGTCATTTAACAATTTTATTATGGTGGCAATATAGTAAAATGCTAAATTTTTAATGATGTAAATTAAAGTGAAAAAAAAACCTGTATGTATAGTAGGATAAGCTTAAGCCTGTATTTGTTCTTAACTTCCGATAAGTGTATTGGATTTTATGATATACCCTTTGCATATCATTCTAAGTGATAACCTGATCCAAGTTTTCTAACAGGCCTTTTTTTTTCTGCCTGTTTTTCCAACCTTGTTAGAAATGCTCTTTTTGTGTCTGAAAATGACCTTAAGTCTATTTTTAAAAAATAGAGTATAAATAAATTAAAATATTTTTATATATGTTACTTCCTCTCTTATATTATTTTATCTATTCTGGGCTCAGTCATTTCCCTCTTCTCCGTATAAGTTCTGCCTTCTCAGGCCTGAAGATTATTTTTCTTGACAGAAAGTAAACAATTAGGGACCGAGAGAAAGAAAATGCTTAAATGACTTGCTTTTGGTGTCAAGCTCCAGCTGAAATGTAAGTTGGGGAAAGAGCAGTGTGGGAGAGCTGATTGCCCGAAACAGGCAAAGACTGGAGAGGTGAACACAGCATCTGATTTCTAAGAGCAAGGACCAATTAGCCAGAAACTGGCTGGGGGCTAGAGTCATAGGTCAAGACGGGAATTGCAAAATTGAGAGTCAGGTAGTCAAATTGGGTAAAGAGTGAAAAAATAAAGAAAATGAATTCTAAAGGGAAGACCCTGAGCGTCAGAGAGAAAGCGTGAGAAAGGCAAAGGCAAGATTTTCTGGGACCTGGATGGCTGTAGCTGCCTACATTTTGACCTCCAGTTCCCCTTTATTACAGAGGTCCGCCTTTTCCTATTTCTTGGGTTCTCATGGGCAACTGGTGACAGCATGCAGCTCTGCTATATTCTCCTGTGAGTGAGGCTTCTCTTGTCTTCCTGTGGCTTCTTCCATAGATTCCTCTTTTTGACTCATTCTAAGTTTCGGCCAGTTGCAGGTGATACATTGTGGAAGTGTGTCTTTCGTGAGGTCAATTCCAAGCCTCAAGGCTTTTAAGGAAAGAAACTGGAGTATCTAATAATGTACCAGTCCTTCCAAACAGGATCTGAGTTAGCTCTTTGTCTCTGCTTTGTCCCTGGGGATGGCGCATGAAAGCACACAGGGAAAATGAACACTTTTCATCCCCCAAACTGGCCCCAAGCAAATTCTGTGAAATGATTGTCATTTTACAACAAATGGGCCCAGTATTCCTTACGACATTAATAACACTATTATGCAAAGTAGTTGCTTTTCAAGTTGACTGATCATTTTCTCTTTTCTTTTAAACATCAAAAAAATAAAAAACAAACAAACAAACAAACAAAAAACACCCAGTTTCTTCTATTGATTTTAAAGCATACCACCCACCAGGTCTTCCTTGGACATACTAGCAGCCCTTGCATTTTAGTCCCTGATGGAAACATCTAGCATCTATGTTTGTTTATTCATTCATTTGTTCATTCATTTATTCATACACTCAAGAGGCACTACTTAGTGAGAACTATGACATGATGGGTACTATATCAGTTTCTTTATAATTTATTAAACGTTAAGAAACTACTATGTGCCAGTTGCCATTCTAGATTCTAAGGATGAAAAAAACACCCTGGGGAAGGGGAAGAACAAGTTCATAGGGGAAGAAGAAGTAAGTTGAATAAAGAATACAGTGCAAACTTCAACGTGGAAGCAGACAGCCTAATTCCTGGAGTGTGGAAAAACACTAGGGCAGGTTTCATAAAGGAGTTTTGAGAGGATTAGGTGTTGATTTCACTTCTGATAACTAAGAAAAACTAAGGTTTAAGACTTTAGCAGGGGAGGATCAAAAGCTCAAAGAGAACTTGTCCTTGAGCAACTAAGCTTTTATTGCAATAGAAAACTGAAGCCATTTGCTGGAGCAGAAGTGTTATTAGATAAAAGGTACAGGAAGTGGTGCAATACAGAGAGAGAATCTATCTCCAAGCATGGTCATGGTCAGGGAAGCAAGTTTTCTGAGGGTTGACCCTAGTCACAACTGCGTGTGACTCTCCCCACATAGCTGGGAACCACTGAGAATACATACTCTTGTCTAAGGTAACAAATAAGTTAGCAAAGTTGCCAATAGCCTATGGCACCTGGAAACCACTCTCATACCAAATCAACTACCACCCCAATACAGCTCCTTTGGAGAATTCCACCACTCAAAATGTTTTTTGACAGGTGAAAAAGAATGAAAAACAGCTTCCTTAAATAGGAAGTTTGGCCATCCTTGGACATGATGGTGTATTCTTGACATTATGGCATGTTCTTGACATGTTGCCCACACTCAGTGACATAAAAAGTAAAAAAGCGTAGATCAAGGCTTTTAAGTCAGGTCCATTTTTAAAGTTTTGGTGTCTGCAAGATATGTCATTGTCTTTTTTCTTTTCTTTTTATTTTTTGAAATTAAGTCTCACTCTATTGCCCAGGCTGGAATGCAGTGGTGCAATCTCGACTCACTGCAACCTCTGCCTCCCAGGTTCAAGCGATTCTCCCGCCTCAGCCTCCCAAGTAGCTGAGAGTACAGGTGCCCACCACCACGCCTGGCTAACTTTTGTATTTTTAGTAGAGATGGGGTTTCACCATGTTGGCCAGGCTTGTCTCGAACTCTTGACCTCGTGATCTGCCCACCTCAGCCTCCCAAAGTGCTGGGATTACAGGCATGAGCCACCGCACCTGGCTGTCTTTTTTATTTTCTTTCTTTTTTTTTTTTTTTATTATACTTTAAGTTCTAGGGTACATGTGCATAACGTGCAGGTTTGTTACATATGTATACATGTGCCATGTTGGTGTGCTGCACCCATCAACTCGTCAGCACCCATCAATTCATCATTTATGTCAGGTATAACTCCCCAATGCAATCCCTCCCCCCTCCTCCCTCCCCATGATAGGCCCCAGTGTGTGATGTTCCCCTTCCCGAGTCCAAGTGAACTCATTGTTCAGTTCCCACCTATGAGTGAGAACACGCGGTGTTTGGTTTTCTCTTCTTGTGATAGTTTGCTAAGAATGATGGTTTCCAGCTGCATCCATGTCCCTACAAAGGACGCAAACTCATCCTTTTTTATGGCTGCATAGTATTCTATGATGTATATGTGCCACATTTTCTTAATCCAGTCTGTCACTGATGGACATTTGGGTTGATTCCAAGTCTTTGCTATTGTGAATAGTGCCGCAATAAACATACGTGTGCATGTGTCTTTGTAGTAGCATAATTTATAATCCTTTGGGTATATACCCAGTAGTGGGATGGCTGGGTCATATGGTACATCTAGTTCTAGATCCTTGAGGAATTGCCATACTGTTTTCCATAATGGTTGAACTAGTTTACAATCCCACCAACAGTGTAAAAGTGTTCCTATTTCTCCACATCCTCTCCAACACCTGTTGTTTCCTGATTTTTTAATGATTGCCATTATAACTGGTGTGAGATGGTATCTCATTGTGGTTTTGATTTGCATTTCTCTGATGGCCAGTGATGATGAGCATTTTTTCATGTGTCTGTTGGCTGTATGAATGTCTTCTTTTGAGAAATGTCTGTTCATATCCTTTCCCCACTTTTGGATGGGGTTGTTTGTTTTTTTCTTGTATATTTGTTTGAGTTCTTTGTAGATTCTGGAAATTAGCCCTTTGTCAGATGAGTAGATTGCAAAAATTTTCTCCCATTCTGTAGGTTGCCTGTTCACTCTGATGGTAGTTTCTTTTGCTGTGCAGAAGCTCTTTAGTTTAATTAGATCCCATTTGTCAATTTTGGCTTTTGCTGCCGTTGCTTTTGGTGTTTTAGACATGAAGTCCTTGCCCATGCCTATGTCCTGAATGGTACTACCTAGATTTTCTTCTAGGGTTTTTATGGTATTAGGTCTAACATTTAAGTCTCTAATCCATCTTGAATTAATCTTCGTATAAGGAGTAAGGAAAGGATCCAGTTTCAGCTTTCTACTTATGGCTAGCCAATTTTCCCAGCACCATTTATTAAATAGGGAATCCTTTCCCCATTTCTTGTTTTTGTCAGGTTTGTCAAAGATCAGATGGTTGTAGATGTGTGGCATTATTTCTGAAGGCTCCGTTCTGTTCCATTGGTCTATATCTCTGTTTTGGTACCAGTACCATGCTGTTTTGGTTACTGTAGCCTTGTAGTATAGTTTGAAGTCAGGTAGCGTGACGCCTCCGGCTTTGTCCTTTTGACTTAGGATTGTCTTGGCAATACGGGCTCTTTTTTGGTTCCATATGAACTTTAAAGCAGTTTTTTCCAATTCGGTGAAGAAACTCATTGGTAGCTTGATGGGGATGGCATTGAATCTATAAATAACCTTGGGCAGTATGGCCATTTTCACGATATTGATTCTTCCTATCCATGAGCATGGTATGTTCTTCCATTTGTTTGTGTCCTCTTTGATTTCACTGAGCAGTGGTTTGTAGTTCTCCTTGAAGAGGTCGTTTACATCCCTTGTAAGTTGGTTTCCTAGATATTTTATTCTCTTTGAAGCAATTGTGAATGGAAGTTCATTCCTGATTTGGCTCTCTGCTTGTCTGTTACTGGTGTATAAGAATGCTTGTGATTTTTGCACATTAATTTTGTATCCTGAGACTTTGCTGAAGTTGCTTATCAGCTTAAGAAGATTTTGGGCTGAGACGATGGGGTTTTCTAAATACACAATCATGTCATCTGCAAACAGGGACAATTTGACTTCTTCTTTTCCTAACTGAATACCCTTGATTTCTTTCTCTTGCCTGATTGCCCTAGCCAGAACTTCCAACACTATGTTGAATAGGAGTGGTGAGAGAGGGCATCCCTGTCTTGTGCCAGTTTTCAAAGGGAATTTTTCCAGTTTTTGCCCATTCAGTATGATATTAGCTGTGGGTTTGTCATAAATAGCTCTTATTATTTTGAGGTACGTTCCATCAATACCGAATTTGTTGAGCGTTTTTAGCATGAAGGGCTGTTGAATTTTGTCAAAAGCCTTTTCTGCATCTATTGAGATAATCATGTGGTTCTTGTCTTTGGTTCTGTTGATATGCTGGATTACGTTTATTGATTTGCGAATGTTGAACCAGCCTTGCATCCCAGGGATGAAGCCCACTTGATCATGGTGGATAAGCTTTTTGATGTGCTGCTGAATCCGGTTTGCCAGTATTTTATTGAGGATTTTTGCATCGATGTTCATCAGGGAGATTGGTCTAAAATTCTCTTTTTTTGTTGTGTCTCTGCCAGGCTTTGGTATCAGGATGATGTTGGCCTCATAAAATGAGTTAGGGAGGATTCCCTCTTTTTCTATTGATTGGAATAGTTTCAGAAGGAATGGTACCAGCTCCTCCTTGTACCTCTGGTAGAATTCAGCTGTGAATCCATCTGGTCCTGGGCTTTTTTTGGTGGGTAGGCTATTAATTGTTGCCTCAATTTCAGAGGCTGCTATTGGTCTATTCAGGGATTCAACTTCTTCCTGGTTTAGTCTTGGGAGAGTGTACGTGTCCAGGAAATTATCCATTTCTTCTAGATTTTCTAGTTGATTTGCGTAGAGGTGTTTATAGTATTCTCTGATGGTAGTTTGTATTTCTGTGGGGTCGGTGGTGATATCCCCTTTATCATTTTTTATTGCATCTATTTGATTCCTCTCTCTTTTCTTCTTTATTAGCCTTGCTAGCGGTCTGTCAATTTTGTTGATCTTTTCAAAAAACCAACTCCTGGATTCATTGATTTTTTGGAGGGTTTTTTGTGTCTCTATCTCCTTCAGTTCTGCTCTGATCTTAGTTATTTCTTGCCTTCTGCTAGCTTTTGAATGTGTTTGCTCTTGCCTCTCTAGTTCTTTTAATTGTGATGTTAGAGTGTCAATTTTAGATCTTTCCTGCTTTCTCTTGTGGGCACTTAGTGCTATAAATTTCCCTCTACACACTGCTTTAAATGTGTCCCAGAGATTCTGGTATGTTGTATCTTTGTTCTCATTGGATTCAAAGAACATCTTTATTTCTGCTTTCATTTCGTTATGTACCCAGTAGTCATTCAGGAGCAGGTTGTTCAGTTTCCATGTAGTTGAGCGGTTTTGATTGAGTTTCTTAGTCCTGAGTTCTAGTTTGATTGCACTGTGGTCTGAGAGACAGTTTGTTATAATTTCTGTTCTTTTACATTTGCTGAGGAGTGCTTTACTTCCAATTATGTGGTCAATTTTGGAATAAGTGTGATGTGGTGCTGAGAAGAATGTATATTCTGTTGACTTGGGGTGGAGAGTTCTATAGATGTCTATTAGGTCCGCTTGGTGCAGAGATGAGTTCAATTCCTGGATATCCTTGTTAACTTTCTGTCTCGTTGATCTGTCTAATGTTGACAGTGGAGTGTTGAAGTCTCCCATTATTATTGTATGGGAGTCTAAGTCTCTTTGTAAGTTTCTAAGGACTTGCTTTATGAATCTGGGTGCTCCTGTATTGGGTGCATATATATTTAGGATAGTTAGCTCTTCCTGTTGAATTGATCCCTTTACCATTATGTAATGGCCTTCTTTGTCTCTTTTGATCTTTGATGGTTTAAAGTCTGTTTTATCAGAGACTAGGATTGCAACCCCTGCTTTTTTTTGTTCTCCATTTGCTCGGTAGATCTTCCTCCATCCCTTTATTTTGAGCCTATGTATGTCTCTGCATGTGAGATGGGTCTCCTGAAGACAGCAGACTGATGGGTCTTGACTCTTTATCCAGTTTGCCAGTCTGTGTCTTTTAATTGGAGCATTTAGTCCATTTACATTTAAGGTTAATATTGTTATGTGTGAACTTGATCCTGCCATTATGATATTAACTGGTTATTTTGCTCATTAGTTGATGCAGTTTCTTCCTAGGCTCGATGGTCTTTACATTTTGGCATGATTTTGCAATGGCTGGTACCAGTTGTTCCTTTCCATGTTTAGGGCTTCCTTCAGGGTCTCTTGTAAGGCAGGCCTGGTGGTGACAAAATCTCTAAGCATTTGCTTATCTGTAAAGAATTTTATTTCTCCTTCACTTATGAAACTTAGTTTGGCTGGATATGAAATTCTGGGTTTAAAATTCTTTTCTTTAAGAACGTTGAATATTGGCCCCCACTCTCTTCTGGCTTGTAGAGTTTCTGCCGAGAGATCTGCTGTGAGTCTGATGGGCTTCCCTTTGTGGGTAACACGACCTTTCTCTCTGGCTGCCCTTAAGATTTTTTCCTTCATTTCAACTTTGGTGAATCTGGCAATTATGTGTCTTGGAGTTGCTCTTCTGGAGGAGTATCTTTGTGGCGTTCTCTGTATTTCCTGAATTTGAATGTTGGCCTGCCCTGCTAGGTTGGGGAAGTTCTCCTGGATGATATCCTGTAGAGTGTTTTCCAATTTGGTTCCATTTTCCCCCTCACTTTCAGGCACCCCAATCAGACGTAGATTTGGTCTTTTTACATAATCCCATACTTCTTGCAGGCTTTGTTCATTTCTTTTTCTTCTTTTTTCTTTTGGTTTCTCTTCTCGCTTCATTTCATTCATTTGATCCTCCATCGCTGATACTCTTTCTTCCAGTTGATCGAGTCGGTTACTGAAGCTTGTGCATTTGTCATGTATTTCTCGTGTCATGGTTTTCATCTCTGTCATTTCGTTTATGACCTTCTCTGCATTAATTAGTCTAGCTGTCCATTCTTCCACTCTTTTTTCAAGATTTTTAGTTTCTTTGCGCTGGGTACGTAATTCCTCCTTTAGCTCTGAGAGGTTTGATGGACTGAAGCCTTCTTCTCTCATCTCATCAAAATCATTCTCTGACCAGCTTTGATCCGTTGCTGGCGATGGGCTGTGCTCCTTTGCAGGAGGAGATGCGCTCTTATTTTTTGAATTTCCAGCTTTTCTGCCCTGCTTTTTCCTCATCTTTGTGGTTTTATCTGTCTCTGGTCTTTGATGATGGTGACGTACTGATGGGGTTTTGATATAGGTGTCCTTCCTGTTTGATAGTTTTCCTTCTGACAGTCAGGACCCTCAGCTATAGGTCTGTTGGAGATTGCTTGAGGTCCACTCCAGACCCTGTTTGCCTGGGTATCAGCAGCAGAGGTTGCAGAAGATAGAATATTGCTGAACAGCGAGTGCACCTGTCTGATTCTTGCTTTGGAAGCTTCCTCTCAGGGGTGTACTCCACACTGTGAGGTGTGGGGTGTCAGACTGCCCCTAGTGGGGGATGTCTCCCAGTTAGGCTACTCAGGGGTCAGTGACCCAGTTGAACAGGCAGACTGCCCCTTCTCAGATCTCAACCTCCGTGTTGGGAGATCCACTGCTCTCTTCAAAGCTGTCAGACAGAGTCGTTCGCGTCTGCACAGGCCTCTGCTGCTTTAGCTGAGCCCTGTCCCCAGAGGCGGAGTCTACAGAGACAGGCAGGTTTCCTTGAGCTGCTGTGAGCTCCACCCAGTTCGAGCTTCCCAGAGGCTTTATTGACCTACTTAAGCCTCAGCGATGGCGGGCGCCCCTCCCCCAGCCTCGCTGCTGCCTTGCGGTTAGATTGCCGCAGACTGCTGTGTTAGCAAGGAGGGAGGCTCCGTGGGTGTGGGACCCTCCCGGCCAGGTGTGGGATATAATCTCCGGTGTGCCGGCGTTACAGCGCAGTATTGGGGTGGGAGTTACCCGATTTTCCAGGTGTTGTGTGTCTCAGTTCCCCTGGCTAGGAAAAGGGACTCCCTTTCCCCTCACGCTTCCCAGGTGAGGCGATGCCTCGCCCTGCTTCAGCTCTCGCTGGTCGGGCTGCAGCAGCTGACCAGCACTGATTGTCCGGCACTCCCGAGTGAGATGACCCCAGTACCTCAGTTGAAAATGCAGAAATCACCGGTCTTCTGTGTCGCTCGCGCTGGGAGATGGAGACTGAAGCTGTTCCTATTCGGCCATCTTCGTCTTTTTTATTTTCTAATGCATCCCCAAGAGCCTTTAGCAGTACCTGGCACTATACAGACATTCAAAACTTATTTTTTAAATTGAATTGAATTAAGGGCTGTAACATATGAACAGACACAGTATGTCTTGAGTCAGATTAACTGGTTCTAAATCCTAACTCTATCATCTACCAACCTCAGTTTTCTCCCCTTTTAAACAGGAATATGACCAGGCAGTGGCTCATGCCTGGCCATATTCCTGTGTCTTAACGCCTGTAATCCCAACACTTTGGGAGGATCACCTGAGGTCA